>NC_051128.1:4440521-4517247 GCF_014839805.1 Manduca sexta
GCAGTGGGCAAGTATATAATACAGGGCTGATATTATTAATTGATTTAAATAAATTTAGCATACTTGTAAAATGTTATAAAATTGTCATTTTAACATAATATGAATTATTTTTAACTAACTTATCATGAAGCTCAAAGTAGTTTTTCAATGGTAGTAAATTCCTAAGATTCTAATATTATATTTACGGTTTTCCTACTATATTTCAGAACAATTATTGCTGTTATAATAAATAAAAAATACAGTTTCCATAAAACGTATAAATATTTTGCAAAGTTTTGAAAAAATCTCATTCTTTATCAAGAAAATCTCGAGATAAGTTGCCAGTTATTCATGAATAAATAATATTAAAGGCAAAAGTAGAAACTCAAAGACTATAATCTCGTCTGCGGATTCCGAGAAATCTTACTATCTTACTTCTTACTTAATATTATAAATGCGAAAGTTTGTGAAGTTTTTTGAATGTTAGAAGTAAACGCAAATATCTGAATTTTGAATGAAATTTGGCTCATAGATAAGATATTAATATAGTGTTTTTATCCCATTACACAGTGGTAGAATGTTTGTATTCGCCCGGATAGCGATCACCGTACACAAGGTGTAAAACCCGCCATTGTCGCCCACGTAAGTGTCGCTTTTCGGGATCAGCCTGTGTTCGGTTTCAAACAGGTATAACAGTAAAATTAAATTATTTTACGTATTTTATCGCGGTTCTAATATTTTAGTTTTCTCTCGACGTTTCGAAGTCTGCAGCCTTGTGGTTACGGGACGAACTGACCCGAAGGCTGCAGTCTTCGAAACATCGTGAAAAAACAAAAATATTAATACCGCGATAAAATTCGAAAAATAGCTTAGATTTAATGTCTAACATTAGCGAAAACATAAATCATTAGGTATAGGTAATAGTGTGGACTGGTGGTTGAAATCATTTCTCGTGATTCGATATTATCTGGTAATCACTCCACTTACCATCAGGTCTAGAAGGACACTTTGTCGTGCAATAAAAAATTATGTTTTATCCCGGGAAAAATTTCATCCGCATAGTTATGAGTCCTATTTCAAATATTTGTAGTTCATTCCTACACTTGCGTTTGCATGTTTGCTAATCCGTTCATAGTTGTGAATAATACCTATTTCGTATATTCGTAGTACTTTTAGTTGCGTTTGAAGTTTGTTATAAATTTGATGACTTGGTTAAGTAGCATTTAAAGTATAACAATTAATTTGCGAATAGGTATTTCTGTCTGAAACTGTTGCAAAGTTCGTTTTTCTAAACTTTTGTTTGGTATTTTGCCAAATTTTACTTATTCTGTTTTTACTCGTTAAACTATGTCTTTCGATACATCAAAGTATAAAAAGATATTTTTCCATATCTTCAGAAATCGCAACAGCCTAAATGACATTGTTAAATATCAGGTAAGTATAAAATACCTCTTTTCAGGAAGGATTAATCATGATACTTAAATTATTTTTATTTCATAAAATCTCAATACCTTCAGTATGAACTTATGCTAGTTACGTGGTAGTTACTATCCCAAACGACATGATTTTATAATATGGATGTATTAATACGTATACACAGATGTATGTGTAATTTTATGTAATCAGATATATCACAATGAGTTATTATAATTTTCAAAAGTACCTGGAACCGTTGGGAATGCATGAAAAGATTAATGAAGGTGGGGAAAGCGCGAGAAGTATGCCAGAATCGTGCAAAGTGGCAATCCATAATCTCTGCCTACCCCCTGCTATAAAGGCGTGATACTATGTAAGTATCACAATAATTTGCTATGATTAGTTGTACATGTCCGCTCTCTGAGATAGTTAGAGAGAAAACTCCCCTCTGCTCAATCCAGCCTCTTTTATGTCGTTTGTCCTTTTATGTGTATAAGGGGAAAACTGGTTTAATAAAAATGAAGGTAGTTTTGTCAATGTTGACGATAACTGCGACAATATCACCTTTAAAATACTTTAAATCATGTAACTTTATAAACCAAACAATAGCAAAAACAACTAGACCTTAACAAAGTTAATTTGTACACATAATTGATATAGCTTTTGAAACAGTGTAAAAATGCTTTTAGTCTAATAAAAACAATTCGCGGTGGACAATTTGTTTTTATGGTTGTGTGTAAGTGACGCTTGTTTATGCGACAACAGACGTAGATGGTTTTAATAACGGACAATTTGCATAGCGCATTGAATTAAGGATTATTTTCATTGGTCATTTGTTTTTGTTGGAATTAAACGAGTTTATTTATTATGTTTTGTATTTTGATTTAATCGGATTGATCACTTTATTACATTAATTATACAACAGCATCACAGCAGAGTTTGTTATGTCCAAAGACAACTAGAGACTTGCAAATATAGATTAAACTAAAACTAGTTAAAACCGACTACAGACTTAAGAATGTAAAACCAGGTTCACATAATTGGTAAACGAACAATTTCTTTAATATTATAACTTCAACAATTTTATTTAAAATTTCATTTCATAATATGTTTTAAAGCAAGATGGTAAGATCTGATAATGCTGGCCTAGTGCGGATTGGTAGACTTCACACACCCTCCAAATTCCTATAGAGAACTTCTCAGGTATGCAGGTTTTCTCATGGTATTGTTCTTTATCGTTAAAGCAAGCTATAATTCACAAAGAATATTCTCATAATTTTTTAGTTAGTGTCCTTGGGTTTAAACTTGCAGACATTCGTCTCGACAGTCCATTCCACATCCAACTAGGCTATCGCCTGTGATTTTAGTTTAGCTTAAACCAAACGAGTTAAAAATTCAATCTAAATTTAATAGAAAGCAATACGTAAGTGTAAATGCAATATCACCGCCTTTTAACTATAAATGTCGACAAATACAAATACAGAACCAGCTTGTCCAGTTGTAAAATAAAAATATTTCCATTTCTATCTGACATCGAGACTGAGTCAATAATCCGAGTCTCCATAAACGCTACAGCAACCCGTTCGCTCCCAACAATTTCCGATTTCACTCCGATCCATAATCGGGTGGCCAGACTGAAAAACTTTTTAATCAGCCAGTCTGGACCTTAGGGTTTATTTCGAAAAACGGAACCCGTAGTTTTGGATGACGGATCGCATTTTGTTACTACGAAGTGTTAAGGATCCGATCCATTCATCACAATATTTCTAACATGGAATTTGTAAGAACTTATAGGGTTTCGCTATCCCTTTTTAAAACCATCTGCGAGGTCAAGATCCACTGCTTTCTTCCCCGAAAAAAAAATACGAGGACTTGATCCTACCACTAAGGTAAGCTGCAGAACGGTGACGAATCTGAAGTAATTTGGTAGTTAAGTTAAATCCAAAGTTAGTTGTTTCTTCGTTTCGAATCGACGTTTCGACGTTCTTTTTTCGAAGTAGACCCTTTTATTCGATGTAGGGTGACTTGGTCTAAGTAATATCACGTTAAATTGGTTTGACAGATCTTTGTGAACATTTTTATGATTCGTGGTTTCTATTTAATGATATGGCAAAACCCAAAGACAAACAGTATAGTTAGGTACAAACTGGACTTCAGGAACAAATTTGTGCTTCAATAGTATTACCAATCAATAAGTCGTTGCCTTATTTGAAATGTATGTGTGACAAGACGTCACAAGTTAGAATTCTAAGATTTTATAGAGACGACATTGGAATAATTGTCATAAAAAAATTATGCGCTTATGCGATGGTTACACAATCTAAATAGTAAAACACCTATGTAAAATACTTCATATTTTTTCAATATCTTGATTTGCAAGTTTTTTATGCGCATATTAGCATATTTTCTGGAAATATGTTATTTTTATGATTGAAATACGCAATGGCATCTTATCACATGGACATTTGGAGCACAAAATTGGTTCTGATGTCTGGTCTCTTACTGAAATGAGTAATGTTGTTAGTACTCATTTAATACAATTTATTTGGGAGCACAGATAGATTATACATTTATGTCACTAATAGCATTTACACAGGTGTTGTAAAATAGGCCCTAAAACTATAACCACATAACACACATCGTTTGATTCCAGAATCTTGCTGCAAACCGAGTTATCTCCAATCTCACTAAAAGGGCACTGAAAGAATTTTATGATTAAATCTTATACGGTCAAATGGAGCTTCACAGGTAGTTTCCGGACATGTTATTGGCTTTGAACGAAGAAGAAAATAGTAATAGTTTAATTTTGTTATTGTTCGCGTAATACGAGTAGAAAATTGATATTGTTGCGATATAATTTTGATTATTTTCATCCAAATACATTCGGATTCAGATGTTTACTTCAAAGGTTTGTTTTACGTTTGGAGGTTTTTTAATTATTTATTTTTACGAGTTAAAAACATACTAGAACTTACATAAGTGAATGAATCCCTCCTAGCAGAATTTCGGCCACGGCGGCCAATCTCAACGAAGATCAACCAGGTCCGCAGGATATATTATAGTGCACAAGTGTATGCGCAATACACAGGTGCAATCCAGCATGACCGGAGAGAGATCAGGCGCAGAATCAACGGTTTCACGTGCTTTCCGAAGCACGGAGGTCTACCACCGCCAACTTCCTGACTCCGAGCTGCCACTGAGTAATTTTTAAGATGGAAAACACAGTCACAATTATTTTGGCCCGACCCGGGATTCGAACCCAAGACCTCAGCGTGGTGGTCGTTCCTGTACCGTGAATAATTACAAATCATCGTAAATCCGCCTTAAATAGAAAATTATAATGTTCCTCACGGATAAAAATATCAAAATAAAAGCATGAAAGGATAATGAGCTGTTAATAATATTTGAATCCGCTTCGGATTTATTTATTTTTAAACAACATGTTTTTCATGTCGTATGTTTGTACATCAAAGTAATGGAAGCGTTTTTAATAATAATAAAATAATATAATATATAAGTAATAATATTAATATCAGCTCTGTATTATATACTGTCCCACTGCTGGGCACGGGCTTCCTCTACTACTGAGAAGGATTAGGCATTAATCCACCACGCTAGCCTAGTGCGAATTGATAGACTTCACACACCCTCGAAAATTCCTATAGAGAATTCTCAAGCATGTAGGTTTCCTCACGATGTTTTCCTTCACCGTTGAAGCAAAATCAAATATTAATTCATTAAAATAAAAAATGTATTTTTCGGCACTATCTAAATATATACAAAACGATTATCTACTTAGATATTGTTTATTCTTAGCTAATTGATAAAAAAATATTTTGTAATTTTATAAAAAGTGCTTTGAATAATATTGTATCCTCAATATGGAGCTAGTCAACGGTTTAGGACAGTTCCAAAAAAAAAATCATTTGAAATCTACGAAAATATTTTCATGATAGTCTAAAAAATCTAAAGGAAGTCCGTCATTCACACACTAATTTGCTTAAGGCATTGGCTGATGAACAAGACCCGTGTTTTCATCTAATCCATACCTTAGAAAGTGACAGACGCGGCACGAATAACTTATAAGCCGGAACAACTTGTTCTCGTAATTTTGGCGCGATTCGAAAAGTTTTGGGGGTTTACCAGTATTTTGGTGGTGTTCCAATAGTCATTGAATACAAAAACTTTTTCATTTACGCTCTCGAACGCCGTCTGAATAATATATGAACGGTACGTTGCCTGAAGCTTCGGAATCCTCTTGGCTTTAAGGATTTTAAGCTTTTCCAACTGAATTAATGACATCTTACTAAGGATTTGCGTCTTTAGAAAATATAATTTGCTTATTCATGCTTTTAGTGTGAGTTAAATTGTTTAGTGTTAGTTTTAGCACGTAGCAACACCGAAATGTGAAATTTTAAATTATCAATTTTATTTAATTTTTAATTATGTAGGAAAAATAAACAGTAACATAGATGTATACAGTACTTAATGAAAGGTTACACATTTGATAATATCTGCTACCTACGAAATTTAAAAAAAGCGGTGATAGCCAGGTCGGGTGCAGCACGGACTGCTGAGACCAATGTCCGCATGTTCAAACCCCAACGGCACACACCTCTAGCTTCTTTAAAATCAGTGTGTATTCTTCGTGAATTATTTATTGCTTTAACAGTGAAGTAAATCATCCTGAGGAAACCTGCATACCTGAGAAGTTTTCTATAGGAGTTTTGATGGTATATGAAGTTTACTAACCCACTAGGCACTAGGCCAGCGTGGTGGACTTAGCCCTCTTACTAAGATCCTTCTCAGTAGTAGAAGAGGCCCGTGCCCAGCAGTGGGGTAGTATATAATACAGGGCTGATATTATACATACCTACAGCATTTTTCATAGGCTACAATGCAAAATTAGATGTATAGGTAATTATTGTAGGCAGAAGAGTAATCTATTAATTAGATCTGTTGATGAAATTAAATAAGAGGAAGCAAGATTCTGAATTTTAAGGAACAGATAATAACATAGACAATAAATGCTTAATTAATAAATATAGGTATTCGATGAAATTTTGAAAGTCATAAACATCACGTAAGAAGATTTTGGATAAAAAATAACTTCTCAAAGATATGTTTCAACGAATCACATAATGATATCTGGACTAAGGAATAGTGAATAGACCTTTTGACGCACTCGTATAAATTGGTATACGAAAAACCATTGGGATAATAACATTACTATTCAATAGAATCACTAGCGTACCTTGTATTACACAAGAATATCTTGCAATTTCATATAATCTAGTTATTTGTATGTATTATTATATTCAACAAGAACTTATGTGAGATTTATCGATCATATTACCTGAGGTTTTGTGCTTAGAATGTGTGTCTAAAATCCATAATTGTCTACATAATTTTATGTGACGAATTTGGAAGTAACATATGGGTCAAGTTTAGTTTTTGGTCCTTTCGGGGGTTTAAAAAGTTAGAAATTAAGCACATTATAATTTTATAATATTAATATTATTTTTTTATTAGATACGAGGGAACGACTAGAAAGAGAGAGATATTATTGTTTAGGAAATTTATGACAAAAGTTAGTTTCTTCTATCTATAATATAACATTAAAGATAGACAGACGGCTATGGTTTTCTAAGATTATGGAATTTAAAATAAATAAAAAAAATCTACACCATTTACCTATAACTGGTGAACATATCAAAATCAAATTCTAAATTTTATAATCCACGAGGAGTTAACGCATGACTATTGATCCACTACCGTTAATTAAGAAGAACAATTCCGTCATACATGATTGTTCCATAACTTTAACTGTTTACAATTACACGCAACAGAAGCCTTCAAAATGAATACATTTTCCCCGTGTTTGCAGTATTTTTAATTACTGCTCCGCTTTTATTGATCATAGCGTGATGATATATAAGCCTTTCTTGATAGAATTATTAGCCCAATGGCTATCCAACACTAAAATATTTTTTCAATTTCGAACCAGTAGTTCCTGAGATTAGCGCGTTCAAACATAAACTCTTCTGCTTTATACAAAAGTATAGATTAGTGTTAACTCATAAAACTACCGGTTAAATCGGCCCTCATCGATGTATGAATTTGATACTATTGATAAAAACGTAAAAGCCAATTGGAATTGAATGTTACATTCACCCAAATCCATGAATAACACATGAGAAAAGTTCCTTTATTTTACCGAATTGAAAGAAAATAGAATTGGAAAATGAGGTCGATTGCCAATGATCTATTATTTATTGAATAATTAGTTTACTTTACTTGTTAATGAAAAAAGTATTTTTATACATAAAGAAGTAGAAAATAATATTAAAACACTAAAATAAAGGTTGATTATTCTTTTTTTTTATTGCTTTGAATGACGAGACGAGCTTGCCGTTAGCCTGGTGGTAAGCGATATGACCATCAATAAACAGTAGAAATACTATCCAACATTTTGAATTACAAAGTATTGTTCGGTATTTCACTGCGCTTGCCATCCTGAAACATGAGATGTTAAGTCTTATGATGTCCAGTAGTTACACTGGCTACAATGTCCCTCAAACCGGAACACAACAGTGACCACACTGCTGCTTGGTGGAAATAGACATTGCGGTGGTACCTACATATGCGAACTGTCACATATGAGAGACCTACCACGAGTGAAATATACATATTTAATATAATTGATCACTGTTATACTGATTCTCTAACTTCAATTCATCATCAGTTCGTTACTATCCTTGCATCAACTAATAGAATAATGAAATAGTAATAATAAACCACTGATTATAATTACTAAAGCTTAACGACACGTTCATTTCACACCAGCATGGTTAAGCAAACATCAACCAACCTCTCATCATAATTAAGTTCTGTTTTCACATTTGCTGTGAATATTTCCACATTTCAAAAAGACATCAAAGCTTTATACTTTAGCGCGCCTCGAGCCCTGGACAAAGACACGAGCCCCGTAAAGGGAGTGTAAAAAAATTCATTTCCCCAGGGACATTACCGTGCACCTGTGAAAGGGCACGGTTTGAATATTGGAATGTAGCATTTTGTCTTTACCTGTTCGCAAATAGTGTTCGAACCGTAAATAATAAGGTTTGGATTTTGAAAACAATTTATGTTTGTTAACATCATACAAAACAAATTATCATGATTAATATAATGATTTTTAAGCAAATGTTAGGTGATGATATAAAACGAATTTTTGGATTTAAAAACATATAGCTGATGTGAAACACCGACGCTTTACGAAGTCTGCAATTACTGAATATTCTGAAGGACAAACACCACAAATCCTTGTCAAAGGACATCGATTACTACCTAGAATTATTCGGGAGGAAATTAAAAAATATACGAATTTAAATAGAGAAGATGAAGATATAAAAACCGCGATAAAATCCGCAAAACAGTGTTATTTCAACGTATAACATATTTTGTGTGTTTAAATCCATCACTGGGTGGAGATAATTTTGGTAAATAGAAAGATTATTCTTTTACGGAAATTTAAAATTTCATGTCTACAAAAGAAACGTTCCAGGCAATTATTTAGACGTCAGAATAGTTTATTGAATGATTAGGTAACGTTTTATAATATCACAAACATACTTTGTAGTAATGTCGAATGTATTATATCTTTATTTAAGAAGTTTCTCGTAATTTCTTGACCATCTCGCTCCATACGTGCGCTTTCACAGGTATTCACTAAGTTCATGATTTCAAAATATTTTATTAATAAAACCCTAGCCCCTTCCAACACAAGAACCGACAACAAACTGTTTATAATACTCACATTGACACCCAAAGTATGTGGTCCACTTTACACATTCTGACAAAACATATAAGTCTTCTCTTACTTCAGAGTCGGAGCAATTTTGGAAGTCTGACGCCCGTACGAGATATTTTAACATTTTTTTATTGCCTTAACAGGCAAATGGTCCGCGTGATAGTAAGCAGCATTCGTCGCCCAAGGACTTTGAAATGCCAAAAAATATCATAATATATAAATATTTGTCGGAATGTGTCCGGAGCGGAGTCTCATCACTGCGAATGAAGTGCTAGAATACAGTATCCTCAATAAGTAAGGATAGAAAAGAAAGCCTATCCTGGACCCAAATAAAGAAGAAGAAGAAAGAAGAACAATTAGATGCAGTTATATCATATGGCACGATCATATACAAGAATATAAATTGCGTAACCAAACACTCCAATGTTAAACCGTAAATTAGAGTAAAATACTCTAAAACCCCAAAATATTATAAACAAAAGTTCTACATTTCAATCCCGACATCGCATTAAATAAATTAAAACATCGAACATTAGCGAATTGACTTGTACTCCTAAGAGACATTAGCCGATAATTTATGAAGGTACAAATAGCCGGATAAGCAGATTCACGCTAATCAATTTTGTTTGTACCAAGGTTTATGGCCTGAGGGAAAAGGGAATTTATGGATCAAGAAGTTCGTGTCGGCCCTCTTTTATGATGGCGCGTGTCCGTCCGCTCAAATGTGGTATTCGTTTCGTACATTTCACGAGCTACCATTTTGTTTTTATTGACGTTTCGTTTTGTTTATTTAATGATGTGTGTATTCTCGTTTAAGATGAAAATCGTCATGAAGTGTTTGATTTTTTTTTCTAATTGTACCTTCTTGGTCTTATAGTACTCGAGTTAATAGTTGTGAAGTTCTGGGATTTATATCTAGCCGTTGTAACCAAAATACTTTACGGTTCATTAAAGCACAAGTCAAAATGTAAAAAAAAATCTCGAAATATTAATATTATCTAACATTGTTTTTATAATTAATTTTAGTTAATATAATTAAAATTTGTTGAATATGTAATTTAATTGGGAAGAAATAAAAGCCTTATTATAAAGCATAAGTCAGGTGTCGTGGATGGCAATGAATTATCATATGATAAGAAAGAAGCTCAAAGAACCGGGTGCATGAATTGCTTGTCTACCTAACCATTTATATCAAACGCGTGAGCTTATGAATGTAACTTTGAAAACGAAAACAAACCACATTTGTACGAGTTTAAAGCTCAAAATCTCTACTGCATTATTACAAGACAAAAGGCTAAAGCAGTCTGGAACAAGTCGAACTCAGAAGAAGGATTACAGTAACGCGACATTGTAAGCAGAAGCAACAGTAACTTCCAGTGGCCCAAAGTAAATATCAATGGAGTTAGAGTTCAAACCGCAAAGCTTTAATGCCCGACTAATACACTACTTTGACCCGCCTCTTTCGGTTCCGCTTTCTCGCAGCCTTTCAGTTTCAGAGCTTTACTCACCTGCCTGTGATTTTTATTCACAAAAGCTTCGGCGAGATTTTTGTTACCGCATGTTGCTAATATTGTAGAGTGGTATCTTGTTTTTTATTTCTCAATCCAAGGATTGTGATCTATAGCGATATTTACTTAAAGTTTGCTATTCTTTGTATGCTGTAGTTAAATGTAAATCTATACTAACATACACAATATAATATCCATAATGTAAGGGTGATCTTTGAAACTACTGACCTTATAAAAATATATAACACCACTACAAACAAAGTTATCTCTAAATGCTACAGGGTTACTTAAATGCTATTTAAATACAAGTTATACTACATTAAATTTAAATGTAGGCGTAGCATCTCTTATATATCTCTTAATATAATATTATGTATTTTCATATATGACCTATTACATTTTATATTATTATCATAAATATATTTTTTTGAAACAGCATTATTTCTAGATATTAAATTAACTAGAACATATTGTGTAAATGCAACTCGCAACTTACTAGCTCACGAAGCTTTCGACTTGGTAGTTACTTTCGCAAAGTTATGTTGGTCCATAGTCCCGCTCGCCAGCTTCGACTCTCGTCTGCGATGTTTACATTTTTAACTAGGTTCAACATAGGTTTCCTGTTTTTATTTTGTATTTCTTTGTTTTGAAAGTTGTACGAGCGGTTCGTGTTGTTTCATTTATAATTTCAGGTATGTCTGTTACTTTATTTGTGTTGGATATCGGGCTATGCGAATGTTTTACTTTTTACTTTGCGTTTCTCGTTTCATTTATAAATCTGTAGTTTTATTTCACATTGTTTTTGTATTTGACATGATTTATATCAAAATATGTTGAATAAAAAACCGCATGTACAAAACATGAGTTGTTAAAAAAGCGTGAATTTGCGAAACGCAAACATTTTATACAACAAAAATTTGAACGAAACAGGTCACTCTAAACACATCCAAAGAGCATTTCAAAAGCCGTGACCAGACATTTCCTTTGCACGGTTATAAAAAATTTACACCCACATCGGTAGTTCAAAACGAGTGGCACTCGTGTCGTGTCCTAAATTTTACCCGCCATAAAACATGAGCACAAAGCAACGCCACTGAAAGATGTATCCATCTTATCTCCGACGGTCGCGTAAACTGCTACGATATCTTTACATGAAACTAGAAAAGACGGAGTGGATGTCTTTATGAATTTCGCGATATTAAGTGCTGTTTTATAAGTTTCAAGTAAATATTTTGACTGTTTTCATATTGAACTGGTAATGATGGTACTAATTACCATATATTTGGGAGCATTGATTTTAGTATGACTTTTGAATTTGGTCGGCTTATACATTTATGTGATGATTAGCATTTACTCAGAAGTGGTGAACAGGCCACACACTTGGTTATATTACCAAATATATAATTGATTTCAACATTAATTGTAGACTTCTTTAAAACCCTAGCGTGCATAACAAAACTTATATTATTTTATATTTTGTAGTTACTTGTGTTGTTAAAAAGTAAAAGCTGAGAAGGTAGAAATTATAAAAGTTATAAGTTTTTGTTACGATGAACATAATTGCAAAGTTAGAAAAAGACGGGAGCTAACTTTTTGCCGGCACTCATATATTTAAGGCTAAAACGCCTGTTTCGTTTGGAAAAATAGGTTGCCTGAACACATACCGACTTTTTTCCACGATCTTCGTCCCGCGCATTGTTTTCCAAAGTAGCTAGTACGAAGCTTAGATAACACTGGCCCTGCCCAGCGGGATTTCGATAAGATTCGTCAATGCTTAGCGGAATTGTCGCCTTAAATAGAGGGTAAATATTTTCGTTATCTTCACTATAACCGCTGAATATTGTGGTACCTTAGCTAGGTTTTTGGGTATTTCATATTTTTCTAGTCCTTTGTTGGGTTTTAGAGATTTTTGCCTTGAGTTTATTTAGAGTGGTAGTTTGTTAGCTTTTTCGACTAAACAAAATAAGCATTCATGCGAAACATTTTGTTGTTCTTATTAGAGGTTCAGAACAAAAAAAGATGGTTCTCAGGTTCCGTAGGTCTATTAATTCTTCGTATGTCACTGTATTTTATTTAGAGCTTATTATTATGACTACAAGGCTGAAATTGGTATATTATAAATATCTAGTTAAGAAACATTTCAATTATCCATATTCCTTATGGTTCCTCTTATTTAAACAACATTGAAAATCAGGAACCGATTTCAAAAATCCGGATTAAAGTACCGCAACTTTTTTTATTGATGCCCAACTTTCGACACAAAGAACTCGAGAAACAAAACCCGTCCATAACTACCAAAAACTCGATATCAAAAAAGTCCATACTGTTAATCCACAAAGAGAAATACGGGCAACTTAAACCTTAGACAATACGTGGAGTTAGCCGACGCTCGCGGCGCTGTAACTTTGCCTCCACGTCCGTTTGGTTCTATTTCGTTTTTTCTGTCAATTCAGTGCTACAGAGCATTGCATCAGATAAACATGCCTACAGGGACGTGTTTGAGTATCGCACTAAAAGACTGTGTTCAATTAAGACAGGGTTATTTGCGGATTTTCAGTGATAACTTATGCCATGCAACACTTTATTTGGAAGACTCGTGGTGGTTAGTTTTTGTGTAGTTTTTATTTATAAATCTTTATTATGATAATATTATATACTGTCCCATTGCTGGGCATTGGCGTTAGTCCACCACGTTAGCCTAGTGCGGATTGGTAGACTTCACACACCCACAAAATTCCTATTGGGAACTTCTCAAGTATGCAAGTTTTCTCACGATGTTTTCTTTCGCCGATAAAGCAAGCGATAATTCACAAAGAATACACACATAATTTTAAAAAAATCAGAGGTGTGTGTACTTAGGATTTGAACCTGCGGACATTTTTTTCGTTAGCCCGTTCCACGCACAACTAGGATATCGCCGATTTTTAGAATGCAATTTATAAATAGATTTTTTCGTTGTTAAATGTTAAGAACTATCGAAAATAATATAAAACTCGGCAAAGTTACACAAATTATATGTAAACACGATTCCGTATACTCGCAACGTCCGTAACGTAGTTCAAAGTAAAATATTTAAAAGTTCATTCTCAGTGTTGCATAAAAGTCAGACTTGAAATGCAGCAAAGGAAACTTCTTAAAAAGAATTGTGTAGGCAAGAATCCGAAGCGACAGGCGTACCAAATCCAAGAACACACGCGAGAAATGAATACACAGGTACGATATATATGAAAATGAAGCTCTTACTAGATGAAATAGCGTCATAGATGGATAATGCATTCTGTATTTATAGATACTATAGTTGATGAGGACGTTGTAGTCAAAAGTAAAAGAGCAAAGTTTAGAAATTAAAACATAATTAATGTAGTAGTAAAAGGACCGGTAATGAATTAAGTTCCATCAAGGTGAGACTGATTGAAGGTAACATCATGCGTATTATTCTAAATAAAATAGGAGAAATTGCTTTATCAATATTTAATTTTTTTTCGAGACTGGCAAGAGATGATTTTGGCTGGACACCTTACATGTAATAAAACTGAGAAAATATTTAACAGCATATTTAACTAACCTTACCATTATTCTTTACTGGTTTTATAAAGACATAAATTTAAGTGGAACATTTAAGAAATACTGTCATTGAATGCAAGTACAGAAACAGCACAAACCATTTACATACAAAATATTGTCAAGTTAATACTATTTTCATTTCCTGGTTTCTACATTTGGTAAAATTTTATATTCTATCCTTGTCAGACAACGCTGTTTGCCATAAAGCTATCTCTCTCGTCTTGGTGTCTCATTCGGTCGGCAAAATTCATGTGTGCAGGCATTGTTGATACATTCGTTCATGCTTGCCGAGTAACTGCAGTCCCTTAGGAAATAGTTCCGCTATTACGTTTGTTTAACATAATAAAATGTTTTCTGAATTATGCTATTAACACTCTGTAGAGTTTTGGGAGTAGTTTGAAGAAAAATATTATTTTAAAGAGGGAAACACGTTTGATTATACGATGGATATACTGGATCTAACAATATTAGCGGTAAGGGACCCTGAGAATTAATTATGGTATTCAATGCTTGTAAAGTAAGAAAGTAGTATACTTGATATCAATCAATGATTATTTTAATGTTAGATTATATTCTTATACTAAAGTAATCATTTATATAAAAATGAATTTCCTATTAGGTTTTTGGTTATTACTGCGTTGTCACCATTTTAATGCATTGGAGAACAGTTCGTTCAAATTCCGTTACAAAAATTTTAATATTCAACCAAATTAAATATAAAAAAAACAAAATATCATAAATTAAAATTGAACTTAGCAGTCGGTTCTCAAATTCGAACAATTCATTTTACATACTTGTAGGTATAGTCAGCAAATTTTTAATTTGTTCAGTCAAAAGTGATTGAACAAATTCAAATCTTCAAAACGGTTCCACACATAAACTTCAATCGAAATATTATTTTAATGTTATCAGTAACAAAGTAAACCTTTAAAGTTTTTATCAGTAACGAAAAAAAGATTTTTGTCACAGACAACATAACGATTTAAATTTTGAATTTATTAAGCTACTTTTGTGGCTGACTGGACTTTACGTAGGGTTGTCATCATTCATTCGTAAATCTAGTTTTATATTCAGTCTTATATTTACAATATACTGCACTTATGCAGCCAATTGTTTACTGGTATGTAATAATATGTTCATGCTGTGACAGCCTGTAATTAAAACTGCACTGCAGCAATTACATACTGAAATGTTACAAATAGTTATGTATGGGGGGATGTTTTGTTGGCTATCCAAATAAATAAGTTAAGTCAGTTTTGTTTCGATCTAACAAAACCTGTGAGTCGCCAGGAATTCCAAATTGAATTCTATAACAAAAATTTGCAATGCAATAGTTAACCCTGTACCTACCACTTCAGGGATAAATAACGTACGTTGTTTCTTTATATATTTGACCTTTGTGTTATCTAGCCTAGCCTAGCTTTAGGATCAAATTCTTGGATCGGGAATATTAGAACTACAAACACCTTCACAACATCGAGTCCTCTAAATTCTTGTGAATTGGATTTATCGAGGACAAGATGACTTCAATGACTCGTTTCATGACCAACTGGATTATATTAACAATTTAATAATGTTATTTGTTTGTGTTTTGTACAACTAAGGTACTCTATAGCATTACACACCATTTTCACAATTTAGAATACTCGTATTTTAAATGGATACTAACACCTACTTACCTTACCTTTACTGGTGGTAGGGCTCTCATCAGGAGTCCGGCTGGGTACGTACCATCGCAATGTTTACTTCTGCCGCCAAGCAGCAGTGTGTAGTCACTGTTGTATACCAGTTTGAAGGACATTGTAGCCAGTGTAACGACTGGACATGATAAGACTTATCACCTCATGTTAGGCGAACGACAAGCTCGTCTCGTCCTTCAAAGCTATAAAAATACATTTAACCGCGCAAAGCCACAATAGATTACTAGTCCACAAAAATCCTTACAAAACTTACTCTCTTAGAAAATTGAGTTCGAAGTTCTCTTTGAACGCTACGCAGGTCGTCGTTAAATGTACGGAGCACTAATAGAATGTCCTGGTCATGACCAAGAATAAAATAAGGGTTTTCAATAGCACAATGAATTTGGCTTTGCGAGTGTCGAAGTTATTTTGTCCTCATGTCGACTCATAGGTGCTTTTAGTCTGATGTTCGATTACAATAAACCTTAAGGGATTGAAAACATTGATTGATTGTCGAATATTTTCTATGATGACTTGTCGAAATTTGACTTTTACTTGACACCACACAAATGCCAACTTATTACTTAGAAATAAGACATCACTATGCAAGTGCCAGATGCTTCAGCAACCATCAGTTCCATTGTAATGTAATGTTGCTGTATCAACTTGAAAGCATCTGAGCGGATCCTTAGTTAAAAGCACTAAAATCACAACAGTGTGACCAATTCATGCTATAAACAAAAGTATGTACAGACCTACTAGCATGAATTGGTTACCCGACAAGGAACAGTGCGACTCATACAAATCGATGTTAAATACCACACACCTTTAAATTTAGATTAACAGGGACTCAAATCCTACTTCCCAATAATCAACACTTAAGAACAATAACACATCTACGATTCTATCAAAAGTATTCAGTAATCATAAATTACTTGACCATCCAATAATTTATACATGTTTTATTATATTCGCTGCACGTGCGTCCCAATTACTTCAATAAAGCAAATGAATTTCATGTCAAAGCACAGTACATATTTAGCCATCACGGTCAAATTTCTTACTTAGCCATCAAGGGTTGAGTTAACGTTCAGCCAACAAGCGCAGCGCGCTAGTTTGTCCTATCATGAAACTATCAAGTGTATCAAGGTCATTTCATCAAAGTTTTGGATGATACAAGCTTTACGTTTAAAGGAGAATTATGTTCATAAGAATACAAATTCAAAAAGGGTTCATTCGAAGAGCTACGATGTCAGATATGAAGATGCATACATTCAACTTACACTATTTTTCCTCGAGGGCTTAAAGTCATTCGTATGAAATGCACAACGTTACACGATGGAAACAACAATCATTCAGATAGCTATCTCTTTCACAAATGACGGGATAGAAATGACAAACATCATTTTAATATCGCGGGCAGATTAATGTGTGCTGTCACCTGTGGAGTGATATTCTGATATTGCTATTAAACCAATCCACTACGGTGCTGCGTTTGGTACGAGTTTGTGGCGTGAAAGGGTAAATATTTGGTGCTGATAGAATTAACTAAGGAGAGTGAGGTATTGAAACTAATTTATACGTTATTTGTTTTGAACATAACCTCATTATTTAAAGTCGGTTAAAAAGTAAAGATAAATCCTATCGTGGTGAAGTAGTTCCTAACCTAAAAACTGCAGGACATTAACTATCTCATAATAATAAGCGAGGAACTCTAATAATTGTTACTATACAAGTAAAGATCGAAAAAAATTTGAACGTTGAAGAACAAGAAATGGATGTTTGAGAAAATGGTGTTAATGGGTTTTGCTAAATCGACTGGAATAAACTATTGCGGCCTTTTTGATTTGAACATTCTTTTTTGTATTTTAGACTTTTATCTGACTGGGGATTTTTGCTCATATTTATCAATCAGCCTATACTTAAAACCGCCAAGGAGATCGTCTGGTTTCCTCATTAATCCGACTTAGGAAACCACTTAAAATTTTCCTAAAAATATTAATTTTATTAACCTTACCACCAATTGTTACATAAAAACATCCATAAAACTATCATATCAAAACCATCATATCATATCAAAAACATTGCGAAGTAGCACACCGGCAAGTGGGAGGCGAGTACAAACACAGCTCCGAGTAGCAGGAACCGACGAGATACACCGACTACTTCATCCCCACATATCAGCTCATGGTTGACTGCACGGCATTCGTTTTTCATTCTGAATGGGTTCTCTCTCGCGGAAATAAATCGATGT
This sequence comes from Manduca sexta, assembly GCF_014839805.1. NCBI lineage: Eukaryota > Metazoa > Arthropoda > Insecta > Lepidoptera > Sphingidae > Manduca > Manduca sexta. The sequence goes on from NC_051128.1 coordinate 4,458,732, forward strand.
ATGGGCAACTTCTGTGACATGTTTTGCTTTTGTTACAGTTATGTTTTCATAGTATATGTTTTTTCTTTGATATATGGGTATTTCAGTGAACCGGCATTAAATAGGGCATGTAATAGATTGATAAAATCGGAGTGATTCGGTATACGGTTGTTACAAAACCCTAATGACGCATTCTCGTGAATAGCATTTCAGGCTAAACAATGAATGCAAGTCGATGCGGTTATCGTGCTACATCACCGTCAAACTCTCACAGGTTGTTTTTGATGTATTTAATGGAAAATACTGGATATTTTACCCAATTCGAAGAGGATAAAGCATTATTTTAATTGGAGTCACATAGACGCACTAGATCGGTAAATATTAGAGTATTTACATCGTAGTGCCTGAATCTAATGGTTCTTTGGTAATAAAAAGCAGATCTCTATTAGAACTTCTGCTAATTTTCTATTATATTTTTACTTTTATCTAAAATTTAAAGCGTCCTAATACTTGGGTCTTGTATTAATATTTAGGGGAAAGTGGGGCGACACCGGATAGTTAAGAAAAGAACAAAAAAATTTTAGTTAAAACATTATATATTAAAAAAGTTAACATCACTTATCGTAGAACATACATAAGACATACCTTTGGCGCACGAATATCAGCGATCAATTATAATTATAGGAACTAGAACTGGTTTTAACAAAAAAATATATTTCCGGATTCACCCCATACCTATGGGTAAAACCGGATACGCATATTTTATCAACGAGGTGAATATGTATACTACAAAATAGCAAAATATATTAATTATTTACAATATTTGCATATAAAAATAATATCTCTGGTGCAGAACATCCAATACAACCTTCATGAGGCACTCCACACTCTACTTCAAGCATGCCGTGTCACGTACCATACATCAGTGGACGTGGTTTGGCTGTATTTTCCCCAACAAATTAAAATTTTGAATCCTCTGGACTATTTTCTTTATTTGATTTTTTACCAATAACCCTAGTCTTTGACTTTTCTTTTTTTCTTCTTCTTTGCCTTTATTTTACTAACTTGTAGCTAATACTTTTGACATCAGAAAATACACATTTTTACTAGAAGGGCACTTTCGGAATACTTCGTCATAAAATTTTTAGATTTGATTTTTTAATGCGGTCTTGTAATGACGTCTTAGGTACATAATAGTTATGCGCTGCCAAAAGATATCCTATTCTGCCTTCTATAAAGGAATTAATTGCCAAAAGCATGTCTGACGCCGACCACTGTAGCCTATTTGATTTTTGACGTATGTCCGTGATATATTTAGGAACTGTAAAAAAAAATGAGAAAAAGGTTAATAATTAGGTACAAAACACAAAATATATAATTAAACTAAATAAGTACTCAAAACATAAATCGAAACTTCGGTCACTAGGGTGAAACCGGATATCCGATACAACCCCGTCCGACTTCACCCCACAAGTACCATATTTGAAATAATATTTACCAGCACTTTTTTTTTAACTCAGAACAACACCTATTGTAGTTTTAATGCACTAATTATCCATGATATTGTAAAAAAAAATACAACATTGTAGTTACTTATAACCAAAACCAATAAGAGTACGTCAAACATTAGAAAATAATAGATCACTTACCTGTATTATCGTTTTTGTCGTATAAACGGGCGCGATGAGAGTCTTTCCTGGCCACCATTTGTAACCACACTAAGCGAGCGTTTATGAGTGTCGGTCGAAGGTTCGAACGCGACAGTAATATGCCTACTATGAAAATAGCCACTATCCACTTTTACCCCCTATCCGGTTTCCCCCCACTTTCCCCTACGTATTTTGTAAGCAGCTTTTAGAAGTTCAGACAGTTTTAAATGTCGTTTCCAAATTTAATCTACAACAGAATGGATGTCTACGTTTGATTTTGTATTTTTTTTTGCATTATCTCATACGTTTTCGTGAATAACACTAAATATGAACAATTTTACGAAAATAACATCAATATTGGTTGAAAATGAAGAATGAAGCGGCGATAGCCTAGTTGGGTGTGGAACGGACTGCCGAGACGAATGTCCGCAGGTTCAAATCCCAAGGGCACACACCTCTGACTTTTCTAAAAAAAAATCATGTGTGTATTCTTTGTGAATTTATCGTTCGCTTTAACGGTGAAGGAAAACATCGTGAGGAAACCTGCACATCTGAGAAGTTCTCTATAGGAATTTCGAAGGTGTGTGAAGTCTACCAATCCGCACTAGGCCAGCGTGGTGGACTAAGGCCTAAACCCTCTCAGTAGTAGAGGAGGCCCGTGCTCAGCAGTGGGCAAAGTATATAATACAGGGCTGATATTATTATTATTATTATATATTGGTTGAAAATTAAGGTAGATATTCCTAATTTAATACACAATGTGCGAGCTTATAGTAGGAATATCTTTCTATCTTTCTTAAGCCTTAGACTGTTTACGGTCGGTGAAGGCACGCCTGTCTATGCATATTTCTTTTCTGTCTTTTAAATTACCACATCCAATTGATTCAAGCAAGCTAGTATCTTATTTATTTTTGAGCGCATTTTTATAATTATTCCTTCTCTATGATTTCAATGTCCTAAATTTTGAATAAATGGGAATTCAATATTGTTACCTGCTGTAATTAAAGGAGCCCGATGCTACCTTGAGTCTTGTAATTCCAGATGTTTTGATTTTTGTGGGATTATAAAAATTACTTTGAAAGTTATTGTATTGTTTTATAAAAGGTATCGCCCCCGGGTGGACTCGAACCACCAACCTTTCGGTTAACAGCCGAACGCGCTAACCGATTGCGCCACGGAGGCGCGGTATTACACACAAATCAATATAATATGAAAGTAAGTAAAAATGTTGATGCGAGTTGCAGACCAAAAACAACTAAGTAGGTATATATTTTTTATATGGGAACAGAAAAGTGACCCTTTGACGGTAAGAGGTGTTCAATATGTTGAGGTTGCACAGACAAACAAAAGCCTCTTTATAATATAATGTGAACTGGCAGCATAATCACTACATAGTATAAAACAAAGTCGCTCTCTCTGTCCCTATGTATGCTTAAATCTTTAAAACTAAATAGTCACCACCTTAACTTATAATATTATGTATATATGTATATATTCTTATGTATATATGTATATTTATACGTATATGTTTATATAATTATAATATGTATTTTATGTATTTTGATAGTTACAATGTTACTTATATTGTATTTATAGTTATTATAGGTATTTTATATATACCTTCTTTTCAATGTCGTATTATCGTGATGCACCTACCTTGATTATCTCTGCACCACCCTAAGGTTGACTGGTAGAGAATGCCTATGGAATTAAGTCCGCCTGTATACATTTGTATATTAAGTGCAATAAATAAATAAATAAATAAATAAAACTACGCAACGGATTTTGATGCGGTTTTTTTTAATAGATAGAGTGATTCAAGAGGAAGGTTTATATGTATAATAATATCCATTAAATAGTGGAGAAATACTGTTATTTTTTTATACCCGTGCGAAGCCAGAGCGGGCCGCTATGTTTTTAAATACAACGTTCACAGTTTTTCTGTAGTGTATTTAGTATCAGCATTGCACCCGTGCGAAGCTGGGGCGGGTCGCTAGTAGTATCTATTTGAATTATTGTATTTCGAATTAATAACAATGCATTGTTGTTACGGTTGCGTGCTAGTTACGATTGTCTTCTAACGTGTATGTTTTAGGAAAATATAAGTTCTTATTCTATCGAAAATCTAGTTTACTTTCACGCTTATTCTGCTGTGCAACTCTGCAAGGGCGACTCCAAGCCCAAGACAATTGAATGTCGTCTGACTAGAGTTGATTACCCCTTGGCAGTTGATTATTAATTAAAAAAGTAATTGTTTATAGAAAACCTAGCATTGTGGAGGGCAATAACCTAATCAAAACATATATTAGTTTGATATATCGTCTTCAAATTTTCTTACGACACAGCACACGAAACAAGTTCCAACTCAAGAAGTCAGAAGTTACTTCACCACAGACTGTTCCTAACTCCCGAACGACGTACAGCATCGCTTGGAAATTTTAAACGTGTCACAAATTTTACGTTTTCAATTTGAAACAACAAATAATGTTGGAAGTTTCCTAAGTTTGTTTTACATTTGTGACTAAGTTTCTGATTAGTGTTCTAATAACGATGAACAATCGAATATTAAACGTGATATTTTATTTATTAAACATAAATAAGTTATAATCATGTATGCTACATATGACGTGAAGAAATAATTGCTGGACAATAATAATTATAATCCAAAACTTGTGTTCCACAAAATAAATTAATATGTAGCAAGAATATATAAAACCATAGTTTAGGTACTTTTACGTGAATGGGGTTATATGATTGATAGATACTAGGGATAGGTACACAAGGTGTTAAAACCCGCCATATTGGCTCACGTAAGTGGTTCGCGTTTCGGGATCAGCCTGTGTATATCTGGTTCCAACAGGCCGGCATAGTTGTATCGACTTCCGAGGGATAATCATCACTCGGCAGTCGACGTTCTAATGGGGATGATTAGGATATTAATACGCTACCAATGAAAATTATTGTTAGAATAATAAAGATTGTTAGTATGGTAGATGACGATTTTAAAAAACCTTGGAAAGAGACTATTTCTATAATTATTATTAAATAGACTTCGATTATTAAACAGATCTGCAATCGTTCTATTTTAAAGGTTTTAGCCAATTAGAAAAATCGCGACATTGAAATATTTGGAATTAAATTTCTGAACGAAACAAAGCAATATCGATAGCAAAAACATTGAATCATAATGAAAGGAACGTGATGTTTCAAAATTTAATTTGTTTTCATGAATGACGTCACAAAACAAACCTATTAGTGTTTTATCTAAGAGCGCATGCACATGACGTTTTATAGCCGTGCTATCGTGCTTCAAACGCAAGTAAAACTGACGAAATGCAGTGAGGAACTCTGTATTTTATATAGGGATATGCGCTCTGAACACTCAGTTTTTAAGTATGAAATACTTCGCTGGCGCACGATATTATGAGGATGTATGTATATCACTTTATTTAAAGATTTTGTCGCACTTTTATCTCAATTAATGTGCAGTAAACGCGATACAGTTTGAAACCTACGTATAAATATACGTATTGAAAACGCGCAGGGGGCGCGCGTATCGAAACGCGCGTTTTCCTTGCGTATAAAATGCATTATCTGTACAAGCCCTAAGTTTTAATTATTGCATACATTCTAACGTATTTTGTTTTATCTATTGTTTAGATGAACCGATTCGTTGAACTTTTATTTTGGTATAATACCTTTTAGTCGAAAAATCAGCATATAGGTATTATATTATTTAATTTGTTTCCTCTGCCAGTCTATGCGCGCTGCGTACTTTCAGATTGTGGGTTAACTAATTTTAATGGAGTTTTAGATTCAAAGAAACAAATATAAGGTTTTGCAATTGCAGCTCTTAAAAAGATATATATATAAACATAGACGAGCAAACAATGAAAATACGCAAACGTTTTCTTTATTAAAAAATCGGATATTGTCGCATACGTTTTGTCAAACAAAGTCGAACAGCGTCCGTTTGGAAGGAAATTAAAATTGGACTTCATTTAGCATTGTTTGTTTTTCTTATAGTAAGGTCTGGATTAATCATTTGCAAAAATTAATTTCCAGTGTTCGAAAATTTATTCGATTGTTTCGTTTTGGAATTGTTATTTATTTTATCAATATTTGAAAACCATTTCAGCATAAAATTATGTTTTTTTAAACTGTTTTTGAGATCTCATTAATTTGAGATTACACGAGAGGCTTAAAAATATCCTGTAGTTTTTAATTAAAAAATCGTTTAATATGACTGGAGAAGTTGGCCCGCCCTCTTAAAATATAAACTGCCGGATGGCCGTAGTATTTTTTTTCGTTTTTATATTTTACCTGATGATGTAGTCTCAAAGTATAACATTCAACAAATAGAATACCACAAAAGCCATCATAGATAGCAGTGACAAAAGGTGAATTTTTCCTAAAGGCTACCCGACACAACTTATAAGTACTCATATGCATGAATGCGATATGCAAATCTTTCTAATGATAATTAGAAATTTGATTTGCAAAGGGAAGCTAGCGAGAATCCGGTCATATAGACCCTTAACCACTGGTAGATAGCAAACAAGACGTAGCTGAAGTAATTGCCTTCAACTTTGTGATATTAACATAAGAAACGCATAGAAGGTAGTTTACCGTGGAAAGAATCCTTTGAAGTGTTCAGAATTCCATCTCGTTACATTTTTTCATAGGGATAAGCAAACCTTTCAATTACGAACTTTAACAAGGAACACAAGTTTGTCCTTTGCATATTATATTAACAGTAGGGCGAAGGGCGAAGTTTAGTATAAAATTATTAAGTGTTCCCTTTGGAACGAATGTTTTGCTGCATCTTGTAAAGGAAGACATTTCGTTTCCTTTTTTATCAGGGCAATCTTTAAAGGTATACTTTCGTATTTTTCTTGTTATACTTTTTTGTTTAAATAATTTACAATATTTTACATTGTTTAAAACAAAATTGGAGCGCTTTTTTCAGAAAGGAATGCATTATTTTTCGCTGTAATCAAGTTTTAAGATATACACATTATTTCAGATTTAATAAGAAAAATAAAATACATAGATCTTATGCGTACACTCGGCGATATCGGCGTATCGTATTCTTAATTACATAATTAAGCAAAATTATATTTTAAAGAAGGCCAACATTTAATGTACCTAAAATTACACGGTATGTGATATTATAATAATGCAATCACTCCATATAAATTTTAAAAATATTCGTCGAATTATTTCTAGTAATAAACATATTTATAAATTGTAGGATAGGTGTCATATTATAGCTAAATATTATTGTTTCTTAGAATATGCCGTGTACTTATTCTTAAAGGAGTTATTTATATTAAGTACTTAGTTCATACTTTATGTCTACGCAAATATGAGGCATTGAAATAAAACCATTTATAGATTTTATCACGATTATTTATTTTATTATTTCCTCCCGACGTTTCGAAGACTTTGCAGCTTTCATGGTCACGGGGCGGACTGGGAACCTCGGGAATGAATAGTAATATAAATAAACGCGATATAACCGTAAATAGTTTTATTAATTGACGCATATTCTATAGACACGTCCATATACACTATTGTTCAAATCTGAATTAAAATGGCAACTAAAACGTGACTGTACCTATTTATTCACTTGAACTTCAAATAATTTTACTTATTTGACTAATATTTTTTATTCAAATCCAAGTTTAGCGCCACTCCTTACACAACCACAAGGTGTAAATATTGACCATACTAAAGTCAGTTTGAATGGATATCAGTTCAAATCAGTTGAATACAGTGAATGTTCGGAACGCCAAATCTAGTACGTAGTACATATTATATCGATGGTTTTATTTTAATTTTCATTGTTTTCAAAGCATCTACTTGATCTCGAACAAGTCTGACGGATTTGCGAGTGCAGTGGGAAGTCATGTCCCATTCTATGAAGCAAATGTGTTGAGACATCCGCGACGCTGCGTCTCCGTCAAGTCGTTATCTACTATCTACACTGGTTTCTTTAAAGTTGGTCTTATGTAAAGATATTATTAATTCTAACGAGCTTGGACTGTAAAAAATATTTTTTGGTTCTTTTATTTTATTGCTGTCACCGTTTATATTTCGATGATTTTGGCAATGTCAAAGAGTCAAACAAAAAAGATTATAAATACAGGTAATAAAAAATCATTTGGAACACACATGTCACATACCGGTTATAGTTTACAATAAAAATCATTTTAAATTTTGAGAGTATCTATTTCATATCAATATTTATCAGTATGGGTCTGTGATACACATAATGTCTGATCAGGATTAATATTAATGTCTAACATTTGCGTAAACATAAATCACTATGTCCGCTTCTATAATAGTTTAGAATATATTCAACTTGACACATTTTAATTGCTTTTTTATACAAAATATGTCTTTATAAATTTTTGACGCTTCCAATAGGTCAATCTGTAAATCTTTGGAGAGGCCCATCAGTTCGATGTTTAGCAGTGGACCAGTGGCGAAGCGTCCATACAAGCCGATTCCTACCGGGTTACCTTTTGCAAATTAACTAAAAATAATAAAAGAAAAACATAACAAATATAACTAGAATAATAATAGTATACTCAAACAAGTCATCTTATACTTATTCAATTAAATCAATACTTCAACGATAACGGTACATAGTATCAATTCGTTAAATCGTAACTCGCGCGCAGTGCTCGCGCCTTGTAGTGTTCGAAGGGAACCCGGCCGCGCATAGCTTCCCTCGCGATATTGTTGTCTCTTTCACACGTAGCGCGGTGTCTTTGTCTAATCTTTTGGAAGTGACGTAAAAATACATGTGTGCGTGCGTGTATATGTACTTCAGGGTAACCCAATAATTTGCGGCTTCATGTTGAGCCATTGGCGCAAAATTTTTTAATAGTTTAGAATGTATTAATTATTGTTTGTGTATAGTGTGCGTTATTAATATTTGTTGGACTGTTTTAGGTACCTATGTTCAAAATAATATGTGAATATTATTAAAATTTTAAGTTAAGACATGTTTATGTTAGAAGGAAATTATTAAGTATTACGATATTTTACTGATTTTATTTTTTTTGTGAAATGCGTATTACATCTGTAGAAAAAAATATTTCTTCGGGTTCCCTTTTGAAAATTTTCACCCTTCGCCACTGCAGTGGACATCCTTCGGCTGATGATGATGATGATGTTTGACGAGTTTAAGTAAATGAATTCCTCATGTATTGAGCAACTACCATTTAACTATTCGCCAGAGATTCTAAATTGATCTTGGTTGTATTATTTTATTTATATTTATGAATACTATTGGTTTCAATTCAGTTTTTAATGTAAAATTCAAAGTCAAATTCATCTGAATTAGACTACAGTTATAATCTCATTAGCGATCTTATAATACCAGCCCTGTATTATATACTGTCCCACTGTTGGGCCCATGCCTCCTCTACTACTGAGAGGGGTTAGGCCTTAGTCCACCGCGCTGGCCTAGTGCGGATTAGTACACTTCACACACCTTCAAAATTCCTATAGAGAAATTCTCAGGTATGCAGGTATCTATGTTTTGCTTCATCGTTAAAGCAGCGATAATTCACAAAGAATAATATAATTCTTTGTAAATTAGCGATCTTAATTAAATTTAAATTACTCCAACCTCGTCACTTAGATTTCTTGAAGAACATAAAAATAATCTTCATACAAAACCCTCCGGACACTTCGAAGAATAGAACATTACGAAGTCTGCACACAAAACTTTCATCAACGTTTTCAAGAGTATGCGAATTCTTAGTGCGCTCTGAATGTGCATTTTAAAAGGCGAAGTACTTAAAACAGTGGCTCATACATTCCTCAGGGTGCAATGCACGCTGAAACAATAAGGAGTGAAATCGTGATGCAGATTGTCGCATTCGACAATGTCTTTACACATCACGATTTTTTGGTTAAATTCATTTCGTATGTGATAGTTATAGATAGATAAGCGATATTAAATTTTAGACTTTAGAGTTAGACGATATAGAGATTCTTAAATTATTATCGTTAGAGAAATTATTATAAAATAAGATTTTGGTGTGAAAATGAGTATTATAATTAAAGTTACTGAATGGCTCCGAGTGTGTGTCGTAGTATTTCTTATCCCCATAATGGACTATCAGTAACGCATTTAAACTTTGTAACTGGTTCAATTCTATAGATGGTGATAAATGTGTAAATATTATTACTACTTTACTCTTGCATAAACCCAAAGAGAAACTTTCCAATTTTCTAAAATCAATAAACAACAATCACAACAGCAAAATCGAAATCGAATTTCAAAACTAAAAGATATATTGAAAAGATACAGCGTATAAAGAGCAATCGATGCTAAAAAGCAAAGTGTAAATAGCAGTAAACCCATCAAAAGTTCAGTAGCTTTCAGCGATATCGTCGATTGGGGAGGGCATGAGCACTCCACAACATTTGTACAGGGATGCAGTAAACATTTCGATCTATAAGATGTGTGAATTTGCATTTGGCATGTTGAAGCCAAAATGCGTGTGTATTTGCGAATTAGCGTTTCATAATTGTTTTTAAGTTTCTTTAACCGAGTTTAATAAAGGATGATGTATGTCAAATTTATTTAAACGTCCATTATGGCTTTTTTATAAATTTAAACTTAGGTTACTTTTACTATTTGGATGTTTGTTAGAAGTAAACGCAGAAACATTTGGATGAAATTTGTCACACGAGAAGACCATATTTTGATTTAACTTCTACTTTTTATCCCCGTTATTTACTTCTATGGCAAATAATGGATGGTTTCAATTTGTTTATTTATTTTTTTTAGTAAATGTCGCCGGCGTTGTACATTATTTTAATAAAAGCAAATCCTTTTCATGCGGGTGACGCCATGCGCAATACCTAGTCTAATATATACTCGCATATCTTCACATAAAATTTATAAATTTCAGTTAAACTACTTTATTTTTTACCGATACTATACGAGAGAAGTATGCCAGAATCGTGCAAAGTGGCAATACATAGTCTCTGTCTACCTCTATGGAATAGAGGCGTGATACTATGTATTTTTAATTAACAAATAACGTTAATAGAAAATAAATTAATATCAAGAATGAGAAATTGGTGTAAGATGGAATATATAAGGTCTCGAGATCTCACCACAATGGAAATCAAATCTATAACTTCACATGCTACTGCGGTCGAACCGAACCTGCTGTAAACAAAGCTATCTCTAGCGATATTCCTCTAAGAAAATAAACAATTTGTATTACCAAGTTTAATATTGTTTTTGTGGATACTGAATTTTATGTATGTACATTAGATATTAGCTACGTATAGTTTTGAACGATAAATAATAGTTTTTGCGTGAAAAAGTATTTTCGGAATAAAATTCCCGCTTCATATTTTCCTGGGTTAAAAAGCAGCCTATAGCACTCGTTAGTAATGTAGCTTGCTATAAAAAATCGGTTCAATAATTTCTGAGATTACCGCAATCAAACAAACACTCTTCAACTTTATAAATTTTGCAAGACAGTAGGATAAATAGTAATATATTCTATCTGTTAAGAAAATTTATTATACATATCTAGGACGCCATAGTTTCATAAATCAAAATTCAATCCAATAGGATCATAATTATGACAGAATAAAATTCAGCAAATTCAACTTTTTAGATTTACAGATACTGAAATCTCACCTCGAGATTTAGTTTCCACAAAATATGCACGCTCCATACTTCTCGTTATAAGTTTTTGATGTATTCAGTCTGAACTTTCCTTAAAGATAAGTATAGAAATATTTTTATCCCCCACTTTAGTTCGGCCATTAAATGCACGGTCTTGACGTCTCTAAAAACGTTTTATAGTTGAGGCTTTAGTATATGAACTTAAGTGCCGTTTTTGTGGTTTAGGGATCAAATTTTGTCATACATATATCGTTTTATGGTTTGCCCTTAGACACATATTTGCTCTCAAATGTTATGATGTATAAAACGATACTATAAAACGGCATCGATAAGGATTTTGCTACTTTTCTTTGTTGTTGTATGCATTCATATGTTTTCTAGCCTTCGCTCGCTACTTGGTGCGTGTGAATGTTTTTCAGAAATAATACTGATTTTGTATTTTTTTCTGTGTGCAAATATTGATAATTTTATTTTAATTTTCAACGTCAGAAAATTTTGATTTTAACAACGAAAAATTTATTATGGTCTGTGGAAGGGGTTACTGATTTTTTTTTTCAATTATAGTCACCATTTATGCCATTCATATAAAAATATTTTTCTCTACTTTTAGATAGCTCTGAGCAAACCTTCATAAACACAATCTTGTTTACAAGTCACAATAATATTTACGACATGTTAGCATAAACAATGTAGTCCCCTGCCGCGTTAGGACAAAAATATGAATAATGTTATATTGCGACATTAAACACCATATAAATTACGACTAGCAGTAGCGAATAAACACAAACGATAAATTATTTCGCGCCAAAGCACGTCATGTTACAGCGTGTTAATAACACTTGTGACACAAAATGCAAATAAACTAAGGCATCTAATGTTTTCAGCCGGCTCTGCAGTCTAAACAAAACTTAATCAATGCTAGGCTTAGCCTGAATTAGTTTGACTTCGCTACTCTACTATCTAGCTAAACTAACCATTTAAAAAGACCCCTGAAGGTACATGTGTGCGAAAGACACTGCACGCGTCAGAGAAAAGTACCGGGATCACTCTAAATTGGCGGGTGATCGTCGGGTGTTAACCCCATTTGCATATGAAAGAGGGCATACAGCCTGTTTTAGCTCGCATCGACGTAGTAAATATTTGGTTTAGTCTACCAGTGGAAATATTTGATGGCAGATCAGTTTTACGAGCTTTTATTGAATTTATTCACGGTAACAAATATTTTTCAATAGGTCTCGGTCGCTAACAATTTTGTCCGGTTTGTGATTTTTTCGCAAATAAACCGGTGTTTGATGTGAAGTGTAAATAAACGTTCAATACTGAGGTTTAGATAGTGACTTTGTTTCGGCATGTGTGATTGAATTTTGGGAACCATTCATGGAAAATATGTTGGTTAGTTGGTTTTATGTAACACTATCCCTTTTGTCTAGAAAATCAAATAATTTCAATGTTGTAAAGGTTTATTTACTAATATTATATTACACGTACTATTCTGAGGTCCTGTGTTCAAATCCCGGGCCGAGCAGTGTTCTTGGGTTTTCTACTCAGAATTATGAAGTTTGAAATTTGTGCTCGATATGGCGATAGGCTCGCCCTTATCACATCATGGGACGGAGTACACACGGCGGTAAGTGGGTGTACTAGTGGTATCTACCCTCCCCTTCGGAGATAAAAGCCTGAAGAGTGTTTTCTGTTTTGTTTGGTTATGAAAAAAAAAAACAATCTGTTAGTGCAATTTGTCATCTGACTTAACGACATATGGTATCTTTTCGTTCGTTTGTACGTAGAGCATGTTTCATGCTAATTACTGTTTCGTTATAGCTGTTATTTTGCTTCCACTTCAACCGAAAGTAATTAATATTGTATGAAATTCTCTGAATTATTAGTCATACAACGTATCAAATTAGGGAGAAAATTATCAGGTACCACCTTAGATGTGGTTAAATAAATTTGATTAATTTTAATAATAGCAATAAGATTATTAATGTAAATTTAATACATATTTTTAATTAATGAAGACGTTCATTTATTGCTCATTATTTTAATTATTGATGCTTATTGCTTTAATTATTCAATCCTTGCCTTTATCATGTGTTGTTAAAGGCAAATAAAACTTCTACTTATATATAAAATAACTGTAAAATAAAAAAAAATAGTATTCTTTCATATTATAAAATAATGTCTGTCTGAACGTGATAAATTCAAAATTTATGCATCAAATTTATTAAATTTTAGTATGGCCACTGCTTGAAAACTAGTAAATCTAAGTACTTTTTATACCGGGAAAATATACAGCGGGACGTTTATCCCGGAAAAACTAGTTCACGCGAGTGAAACCGCGAGCTATAGCTAGTTGCTAATATTTTTTTGATATTTAACAGAACTATCCTAATATTTTTAACGTCAAAGAATAAAACTGAAAAGTAAATTCAACAGCCAATGTAATAAAATTTACTACAATATAGAATCCAAAGAAAATAGAGCAATTTTATAGACTGCAAGTAGTGTAAGTTACAACTTGGGAACAATACATCATTCTACGATGGACTAGAAGATACTCGAACCATCTCCATTGATAAAGTCATTAATCATACCTTGCCTCAACACGGGAAGAATCTTAGACTCTCAAGTTTTATGTTGTAATAGTGTTAAATGAATTTCAAAAGTTATTTTTAATGTTACGAGTTGGTCGACTGAACGCTTCGATAAATCATGATTGTGTTTTCTTTTATACTGGAGAATTTTTAATAGTGTAGTATCGACGGAATCTGCATCTTATTTGACTTTAAACTTTGGTCTTCCATATTCTTCTTAGCATTTATAAACAGAACTTTGCATTTACTTGAATTTAGATTTCCGTCTGGTTTTATTCATCTGAACAATATATTATATAAGTTTTAAAATATCAACATCGTTTGCTTATATATAGTTTGTGGCAAAAATTGTTGAAACAGCCTCATATGGTAGTACAAACAAAATTACTTGATGTAAGATGATTTAAATTAACTTGATATTAAATAATCACCATCGTTTTTCTTAACATTAGAGAAATTGGGTACTCTTCTAATATATGATTATTTACTATGTAACAAAAAATAATACGAAAAATTATTCCGAGAAATAAGCATCTAGATTGTGTGAAAAGTAGGACTAAGGCAGTTATTCATAATTAAAATATCGTTGTGAGCCTAAGTGGCGGGTTGCCGGGTTATCTCTTTATCTCTTTCTTATGCACGCAGCGTTATGAATAGTGTCCATCGGTGACGTCACAATTCATTAATGCAACTCTTTTCACTTATTTAATAGACATCCCTTCCGCTATATTTTAAAGCTTACTAACTTATTTATTATTGTAGAGATTTCGAAGCTTCTTTTTTCCGCTGGATTTTGATCCGATATATATTTTTATGAAGGTTTTAAAAAAGTTAAAAAAAGTCTGTTTTTTTTTATATAATTTCCATGCTTACATTAATAGTCTTAGAACAAACCTGATATAATTTGTTTACTATTCAGCATATAACTCAGTCCACAAAACCAAATCAAAAACCCAAGCCACGAAAACGCAACATAATTCTTCGCTAAAATTCTTTAGAAATAACTTTAAAGTATCACAAAACACATTTACGAGGTTCTGGTGACATTTTTAACAGATACGAAAGAATGATGACGGGAAATGGCTCATTTAAAATACACTAGAGTGCGGCTAAGCAAGGAAACGCCGCGCGGAACCACAAGGTCTACTTTCACGCTTTTTAGATCCAATGGAATTCTTAAACTATTGTTGGATGAGGAATGTTGTTGTTATACTTGAATGTTTCGTGGACTTCCATGGTATTTAATTGGCTTGCTTTGGATTTATGGCCTTCCATAAACCATAATTTTGACTACACTTGCTGTGTTGATTTTCGCAATGGTTTATTTTCATTGTTTGAAGATTGAATATGTTGACGTAATTCTTAGGTGTTTTGGAACTGCCTCGGTGGGATAGTTATACTGTATACGCGGTACGGCAGCGATCTGAGGTTTTCGGTTGGAATCCCTGGTCGGGCAAAGTGATATTTGGGTTTTTTGCTCAGTATCAGCGCGAAGTCTGGAATTTGTGCTTGATTTGGCGATAGGCTCGCCACCTATCACATTATGGGATGACATACTTGGCGAAAAGTGGGTGCCCTAATTGTGCCTCTGCATATCCCTTCGGGGATAAATACGTGGTTTGAGTATGTTTTTCGAAAAGTTTTGTCAAAGGCTGATGAAACCTGGAGTCTGAAAAATTTATCATCTCGAGCAGAAGAGCTAGTTTTACCGGCCGATAAAAATAAAGGTATGAGATCAAAAGAATCTTTTTAAATCCTATGCAATCTTATACGTTGTTAAATTATTCAAAGTATTGGGTGTAACCAAACTATTAATTTTATTGCATGTTTTATCTTTTCATTGATCTATTGACAGTGTACGCCAGCTAATAACCGTAAAGTGGTGTATTAGGTCAAGTTGTTGTTTCAGTCTACAAATTCTATTTAAATTATGTTCGTAGAAACCAGTGGCAATGGGTGAAACTTTAAAAAGGTAAGCCGATGCCAAAATGCCTTAGTTAATATACCGCGGCCAATTTAAAATGGAAACAAAAACGAAGACGATAAATAAACCTAAAAGGGAAGCCGGTAGGAATCGGGTTGTATGGACGCTTCAACACTAATAGGAACATTGACCAAGTTCAAAAATTATATATATAATAATAATATCAGCCCTGTATTATATACTGTCCGAGCTGTTAGGCACAGGCCTCCTGTGCTATTGGGAGGATTAGGCCTTAGTCCACCACGCTGGCCTAGTGCGGATTAGTAAGCCTTCACACACCCTCGAAAATTCCTATAGAGAATTTCTCAGGTATGTGGGATTCCTCACGATGTTTTAATTTTTTAGAAAAGGCGGAGGTGTGTGAACTTGGAATTTGAACCTGCGGACATTCGTCTCAGCAGTCCATTCCACAACCAACTACGCTATCGCCGCTTTTTTCAGCAATAAATTCATTTAAATTAACAAACAAATTAATTCCCATGCGATTACTAAGTTTTCCAAAAGCTCTTAAGTGACAAGTTCCGGGAGCAAGTTAAAACCCAATAAAACGTAACGTTGACCCTTATTCGGTCAATTAAAACGCTTCGTCCCTAATTCGGCATTAACCCGTCGATTTCTCACGGATATAAAGGACCATGTGGTCTTTATGATAAATGAAGCTAACTTTATGAGGTATCATTAAGTTTATTCGCTTGGTTAACGATAGTTTGGGGAGACACGTAGGAATAGTGCTATCTACGTTTTAGTGTACATTTATATTTGATTGAATTGATCTTGGTTTTGCAAATGCATACACACACACATCGTAACGTATTTATCCCTGAAGGGGTATGCTGAGCGCAACCAGGGCATCAAGTTTTCGCCAAGTGTGTTCCGTCCTATGATGTGATAGGATGCGAGCTTATCGCCATATCGGGCACAAATTACAGACTCCGGGCTGATACTGATCAGAACAATCCAAATATCACTTTACCCGACCCGGATTCGAGCCCAGGACCTCAAAACGCTGCCATACCGCGCATGCTGTACAACTACACCACCAAGGCAGTCTCGAAGACAGGCCGGCATAATATCGACTGTCGATGATCATTCAAAATTACGATATTTATTACCTATTTTTGATTTTGCTTTACAACGTCCTAAAGTCACATGCACTCGTAGTTTGGTGCAATGTTTAGAGAAACTGAATTCATCAGGACTCAAACCATATTTTATTAAAAGACTATTATAAAAGTAAGATAGTTTAGTTACTTATTTTCAATTCGTAAGCCAATGTATGTACATATACGATTATATAAAGCTAAAGAGTATTTTTGTTTGAACGCGCTAATCCCAGTAACTACTGGTTCGAATTCAAAAAATATTTTACTGTTAGATAGCCCATTTATTGAGGAAGGCTATATAATATTACGCTGTGATTATTAGGAGTTGAGCATCAATGAAAAATGTTGCAAAAGCAGTGTTTTTTTTTCTTTTGAGAGATTTCCTTGTGTGCACTGCGTAAACAGTTAAAGTTACACAACAATCATGTATTACGGAATTGTTCCTCTTAAAAAATATATATTACAACAAAGTCCCCCGCCGCATCTATCTTCCTTTCTGAACGCGATAAACTAAAAATTACCCAATGGATTTCGAAGAATTTGGTTTGGAGATAATTTAAGACCCTGAGAATGATATAGGCTTTTTATCCCGGGAAAATAGCGAGATTTTTATCCCGTAAATACTTTTTCACACAGGCAGAGTCGTGAGCAAACACTAGTATAACACCTTTAACTGACGAGAGCTCAATACTTCGTAGATTCTCGTTTTCGTATCTCGTCTCCAACAGGTAAAACCACCATAAAATATATCATGAATTGTTCAGTAAAAGACTCGGTTTCTTTTGAAAGTAAACGAACTCCGGAGTCTATTGGTTGGTGCCAGGCTACGTACGAGTTTAAAGCTAGTGCTTTTGTATCAGATTAAAAGCGTCTTTATATGAGACCTTTTATAACCTTCAATACGATGTATCGGATTTTGACACAAAGAACGTTGCAATTTGAACAAAATGTGAAAAAAAAAACTATATACCCTAAATAAATCTTAAAATAATTGCAGTTGTGTTATATTACAAATAAAAGTACTCTTAATATGTTTTTAAGTTAATAATCTAAGGCTTTATTTACGGTTATTTTTTATTTATTACATGGACAAAACATAGAACAATTGCATCTAAACATAGTAAATTAATACAAAACAAAACTCAGCAGAGTTTCCTCCATTTTTTTTTATATGTGCGCCTAAGTGCACCTGATGGTAAGTAGAGTGGTGTCTTATAATTTCGACTGACGAGAGATGATTACCCCTCGACAGTCGACAGAATTATGCCGGACAGAATCGGATGTTTTTTGATCCGTGCTAAATCTATAATGTACAATGATGTAATGGTGCTCCATAACCTAATTGAGAATGTACCGGTCAGCAGTGACAATGACCGCAGGTTCAAAACCCAATGCACATTTCCAAATTTTCGAAGTTACCTATCTATTGAATATTAATTATAGTCTATTTAAACGGTACTGCCTCGACACTGCCTCGGTGGCGTAGTTGTATTGCATGCGCGGTACAACAGCGCTCTAAGGTCCTGGGTTCGAATTCCGGGTCGGCCAAAGTGACATTTGGGATATTCTGCTTAGTATGAGTCCGGAGTCTGGATTTTGTGCCCGATCTGGCGATAGACTCGCTATCACATCATGGAACGGAACACACTTGAAGAGGGGGTGCCCTGGTTGCGCCTCTGTATACGCCTTTGACATAAATGCGTGATGATGTGTTTCTACGTATGTACTTGAAGGAAAAGCCTTTTATCGTAAATAATATAAACTCTTACGTTCGCGTTAAGGTTTCAAGTTGGAATAATTACGACGTTGATAAGGGAATTGAATTTGTTTACTGTTTCTTACAAGTCAGTATGTTTGTTATTGTAGTTCGTGTTCTAGCTTTGTGGAATTTAATTATTTACTTTGCATAACTTTAACATTATTATTTGATGACCTTAAGTCTGAACGAAGATAGTGAATTAATTTTGAATTGTAAAACATGTGTTATTGAGTATTATAATAAACTTGTATTTCCATAGTTAATAACTATTATTTTCTATAAAGGTGAAGGAAATCTTATAAGAGAATAACCTTTGAGGAATTCGAATGTATTGAGTCTGGGAACATATATTCAACCACTGGTGAAGAAATGATCTTATCCTTCTATAGCAGAAGAAACTGGCATCCTGTAGCAAGGTAATACAAAGCATATAAACATTGACGTATATTCTATTGACACGAACGTTCATATAAACTATTTGTGCAACATCTGCACTAAAATGGCAACCAAAATATCACTGTTATAACTTATTTATTCACTTGAACAACAAATAATTTTAGTTATTTGACTAATATTTTTATTCACATTCAGGTTTGCACTTAGACTCGCGTTTTGTGTTACGAGCGCCACTCCGTACACAACCACAAAAATCAATATTGATACCATACTAAAATCAGTTTGAATGGATGACAGTTCAATTCAACTGAACACACTGAATGTTCGGAACGCCAAATCTTGTACGTAATACATATATATCGATGCATGTAAACGATTAAAAACCAAAATTTCCTACACTAGGTTCCAATTATTTCTCAAATATAATTAATTGTGCAATCAGTTAGAGTGGTAGCATTTGGCGTAACGTGGCAAATGTCCTGCAACAACGCCACTTCCGTCCCCAGGACGTGACGTAACGACGGCTCGTTAGCGTCACGTAGCGTTGCACTTTTGAAAGCTCCTTATACTTTAAACTTGAGTCTAATTTTTGTAAAGTTTAATCCAATAGAGTTCCTGTAAAATAAAAATACGTTGTTTTAAATTTAGCAAGAATGTTTTCCAATTTAAAATTCAATTCAATGGAATTACTCCTCACATATAAACTTACAAATTTTCCTACTTCAGGTAATAATTAATATAAGTATTAATTTAAGCGATAGATCCAGTATATTAAGGATATTAAAATGGAGCAATATATATATACATAAATATCTATACATCATTTCATGTCCATTTAATTCGTCACATTTTTATTTAAATGTATACCACACAATAACCTTAAGAAGCACATAAGAACAGTACTATACTAAAAAATCTGAACCAATGTTTATTATGTGTACACTGTTGATGATCCTATGAATAATAAATAAATAAAAAAACCCACTATAAACAGCCTATAGCATTGCAACCGCTTTTTTTATTGTTTTGAAAAACGTGCCGAGCTTGCCATTCGCCTGATGGTAAGCGATACGACCGCCCATAAACAGTAAAAACACCATTCAACTACTTGAATCACAAAGTATTGTTTGGCTGCGCTTTCCATACTGAAACATGAGATGTTAAGTCCTATTATGTCCAGTAGTTACACTGGTTACTATGTTTTTCAAACCGGAACACAACAGTGACTACGCACTGCTGCTTGACGTCAGAAATAAACATTGCGGTGGTACCCACCCAGGCGGATTCTTACATATGAGAGTTACCACTAGTAATCGCCTCTTATTAATCTCAAATGTCTGTTCTAACTCAAGTCATATCTCAATGATGTATGTCCCTCAAGTTGTCTATTTAAATCACGTATCGCATATATTTTTACAAATCTCTAGAATATTTTTACATTTACTTCAGGACGAGGCATCAGAACGTACATTAATGTCGAACGTGATTCTATCTAAATGCGTTCAATCGTTTGTACATGAGTGTCGGAATGGTAAATGCGAACATAAAAATTTGCATATTTCCAATTTAAGTATCGGTAATAGTTTTTTAAATGATATAAAAAAATGTTTGTCGCAATTTTTAAAGCCTGTGGTAAAGCTTAGAAGTAAAGTAAAATAAATAATTACTTTCTTTTCATTTACACGTTAATTTTTAATTTGAATGGCAGCATTAATTGAAAACACCATTATTTTAAAACCCATTTCAATATTTTAATTAATGAGAATGAAACATTTATAACTGATCCTTCAATGTTCACATAAAAAAATCATTTATACAGCATTCTAAAAACTAAATTACAGTGCCGGCTATTGATGGTATTTTTATAAAATAAATTTTCATTTAAAGTTAAAAAAGACCACTAGCAAATTCATTAAAGTCAAGAAGAAAAAAATATCTGGAAGGATAAAGGCACCCACTTCACATGAAAGCGGTCGCTGCAACTGACGGCTAGAGTTGCAATTTACCGTTCATTTCGTTCGTGAACTATTGGACACCAATCATAAGTTTCGGTCATAATTTCATTAACATAATTGAATCTACTTGATATTGGACTCTTATTTATATCTACTAGTGCATTGGATCCCTACACTTTAGAAATATAATAAATTATCGCTGTATAGTGCAATGGGCATGATTGTACCTGAATTATCAGACAACAAAATCTTTAATCGGTAATTAATAAACGAAAGGAATATTACTTAAAAAATAAATTTAAATATTTTTGAACAATTGGACGTTTTTTTAAAGGGCATAAAACACTATTAAGATTTTATGTAATTTAGCTATCAAATAGATAGATCAACTCCTGGAGTAAGTTAAATCCTTAATGTCCTTATTTCACTTTTCACATTTCAAAAAGTACAGAGTAAGTCATTTATTGGGAGGTACTGAGAACATAAGTGTTTACGTGGAGCAAAAATGTCCAAAAGAAAAAACTTTGAACTCAATCGTTCTTGAAAGTTCATTCTTAGGACCCATTTAAGTAGTTCACGTACATTCCCATCCTTACTCTCACTAACGGTGGCTAGAGGGTTAAAAATGCAAAAGCTCTTTACTTGAGTAAACACTTCTTTTGTGTGGGTTGAGATGCGACTAGTGTGTTGAGGCCGGTTCGCGGTGTTATGAAAAATGTACGTTTAATTATTTTAACTAGTCACACCCGACCCAGATCAGTTTGAACTTTGAACTAATACAGTTCAGTTTCGCTTAATTATTTGTAATTATTTTTTATGAATTTATTTTGTTATTTCGAATAATTTAAATAAATTTATTTTGAGAAATTATTCAATTAATATTTGATCAGAATTGTGACAGCAGGTAATGAATATTAATATTATGAATATAAACAAAATACAAATGTAAGTTCCTCGTTTCATGTCAATTTTAAACCATTGATTTCGGTTTTCACATCACTATATGTTAGGAATTTAATATAAGTTCTACCAGTAAATACGTTTTATTATAATAAATTTTATTTTTATAAGTAAATTAACATGTGAAATCTGTTACAGTATTTTCTGTGAATTTCAAAATAAACTCGTCATGTGTGTAATTTTCGTTCTATAAAATTTTATGAGGACGAAAACAAACAAAAAATCTCTACATTACCCTATTACTCTATTTGCTCATAAAAAGATTCCTTAAGATTTAAAAATTCTATTTTATTTTCGGTAAATTACGAATTCCCATTTTTCTGAACTATGAACCATAGTTCAGAAATTCTAGGTAAATAATATTATTTACCTAGAAATTTTCATTTCATAAGCAATTTTTAAAAATTATTCGTTTTATCTATGTTATTACCTGCTTGTTCCATTGAAATATAGTTTTTAGCATAGAACAAATCTAGTATAAAATTATATACATTTTTAACCTTTAAAAACAATCAATACTATTTCCAATTATATTTTTCACATATTTCACGACAGTTTACTTATTTATCACAATTATAGTCTCTTACTTCTATCAAAATAAAAACTGCGGTTTTTAGTAATAAAACCAGTATAAAACTTAAGATATCGAATGCGTCTCTAATAATACGCATTTTGATAATATTTGTTTTCAAATTTCACGCCAGCTTACGTCGAAATAATCTATTGTGTTCCTTACACAAAACCTTTTTATAACATTGTAGACAAGAACAAATTGGATACTTCAGCACAATGTTCTCAGGGCGTATGACTGCCGAAAAATCCATTTTACGATATCTGACAGGGGATAATTTGATGTGACGTAACATAATCGGCAGAACAAATAATAGCAAACAAGCATTTTATTCTTCTGTTATGTGCTGATAAACAATAAATGGCATGTACTAGTTATTTAGGCTGGCTTGCACAACGACTTACTAAACATGTTTAGCGCTAAACATATTTAAAAGTTCGTGCTGTCACTGTCATTTGTTGAGTTGACAAATACAGCGCTATGATAAAAACATATTTATTATAATCATATTTAGTAAGAGGTTGTGCAAGCCAGCCTCAGTCTCTTATTATTGTATTAAAGTCATACTATTAAATAGAGTGCTGGGGCTTTATTCTCTATCCCGCATGTTATTTTAACAGTGCGTAACAAGCACGTAACACAACGCATCATGTTTAGGACTATAGAAATTTGGCTTACAGAATACCATTCCACGCACATTTCTCGAAGATAACATTACACGGCCGCGTTACGCGTTTACACAACCATACAGAATAAGGGCCCAGGTAGGTTATATTTTATATCCGCGCGGATAGCGACCGTACGCAAGATGTTAAAACCCGCCATAGTGGCTCACGTAAGGCTGTTGCGCTACGGGATCAGCATGTGTATATCCGGTTACAATAGGCATAATTAGTTTGACTGCCGAGGGGAAATCATCTCTCGTTAATGGACATTCTATTAGACCCCAATCCTCTTACCATCAAGGGCAGTGAGGTCGCTTTCCCCTGCCCATATAAAAAAAAGAGTTGAAGATATTGTTTGTGTAAAGTTGATACTAACGTCTCTGGAAGTACGACAATTAATGTTTAATATGGTCTTACTATTAGGAAGGTACATCATCAAGTAATATAGAGTACATGCGGATATATGTCAACAATGCCATGAGTGAAAACTATTAAATAAAACGCATTTTTAAATGACGTCATGATGTATTGTAATTAAAAAAAACTATGTTATCTATTGTATCTTTCTTAAATATGTTAAAATAAAAAAGAAATCCGGATTTTATCGCAATTTTTTATATTATAATTTTTAAGATTTGCAGCCTTCATCGGCCGGAGGCGAGTGAGGTGTTGGTCGTCCGAAAAGTCAAAGTTACGATATCTACCTACATTTGATAATTATATTTTTTTTACGCATTTCGAGCAAAAATTTAAAACACGCATTCGCGTAAACATGAGACATCACTATTGTAATTTCCCTAAACGACAATAGATCAAAGTGAGTCCTTACTTATGAAATCTGTCCAACACAGGCTTAATTACATGGAAAGATCCATTAGTCCTCAATGAATTCTAATTTCTGTTCAGCGTCATCTAGCGTTACAAAATGGAACTGTTTTCTCTAACCATGGCATGGTCAGCAAGCACTATGAATATAAATTAATGTTTAAAGTAAGCATTGCATAATTTTCCACGAATAAATAGGTGTATATTTATGCACAGTGTATTATATAATGGTTACACTAACTTCAAATATTTAGAACAATTAAAATTTGCGTATTATGTTAACATCGCATGAAATATGACTGCCTGGCCGGCGTAGTAGGCTTGCGCAGAACACCTATCTTGCTGAAGTCTTAAGTTCGAATCCCGGGTCGGGCAAAGTGATATTGGGTTTTCCTACTCAGTGTCAGCCCGGAGTCTGATCCTGAATGTTAGACATTGAAATAAAATTATATTTCTAATTTTATCCTGGATTTTTTTCAAATAAAATTATTTTTCTAATTTTATCGTGGTTTTTCAAAGACTGCAGCTTTCATGGTCCCCCACGTGACCATGGTGAGTTTTGCCATAACTAAAGTTAATGTAGAGAATGAGTTAAAAAAAATGTATAATATTTGAAACAAATATATTAAATTCGTCGGTCGAAATTTGATCACGCGGCGACAACTAGTTATTTCAAAAATTATATAAAAGTATGAAATAATTTTACGCAAAAATTATATACATCTTATTGTAAACTTGTTTTTTGTGAGAACAACATTTAAAAATAATAAAATCTTGAAAATCTAACAATATAGTATATTTAGAACCGAGGTGCAGTGAAGGAATTCAATTTCTTGCCTTCGGTCAGCCATCTTTGTCTTTCGCAGGAGCCGGCGCTTGGCAGAAATTTTACATCATAAATATCTGAAACGATGTAATTATGGACCGTGGCATGTTAGCAATTGAATCTTGTATTAAATTCTCTTAGGAGCTATTTTTTTATTTGTCTGGAGGAATGCGCTGCGAAGTAGATATTTAAAATGCTTCTGATTGTCAAGATAATGCCGCAGTATTTGTATTTATTCCAGTTTTTACACGGCCTGATACGGCTTTTAATAACTTAGTTCAAAGAATTATAGAGAATTGAATGTTACTTGTATGACTTTAAGGATTAAAATAAATAATAGCCAAAGTAAATTGACCGATAATTAAATACAATAAAAAATTATTAAGGTAACATTGTTTCGACCAGCCAAGATTTTTAGATGTGATTTTGCATGTTAATTAAAAATAGCATCGAACATCATAGAAATACATATACAACTTCAATTCTTGAAATGATTATTAATAACACGCCTATTAATACTTTCATCGCTTTTATTAATTCAGACAGATAAATAAACTGAATCGTTGCACAATTTTGTATTAGTTATAACTCCAGGTTTGAACGGAGTCTACAATACGCTTAATGAACATTCTCCAGTGGCGTCTCGCAGGCAAGTCTGTCTGAAATACGGCTATCTCTAAATTAAATAATCTGTAGTTATTTTATACTAGCTGTACTTAATATCGTTTGTATTTAAGATCTTCAATTTCAGCTTTAGTAATGAAATTTAATTACTTAATTATTTCTTATGTTTACGCGAATGTTAGACATTGAAATAAAAGTATTTTACGAAATTTATCGCGGGTTTTTAAATTATTTTCTCCCGACGTTTCGAAGACATTACAGCCTTCATGGTCAGGTGGGGAATGAGGGGTTGGTCATCCGAAAAGTCAAAATTACAATCTAATTACCTGTTTAATCATTCTTTACAATGTTTATGTAAAAAGATGTTCCATAATAAATTAAGTTACTCTAGATAGGATGAACGAACCGCTACTTTTTATGAAAAAAAAAATAAATAAAATAACCGATGCTAAAAAAATTGTGCGACTATGCAAAAAAATAACTTGGTTTATCTAACTAGCAACGGTTTTTCAATCGATAATTTAGAACTTAATAATACTAAGAAAGCATACCATACAAATTCTTGCTCTCTGATTATTCATTTATACTCCTTAGAAATCCAAGTCAAATACAAAGGAAATTTCTCGTTTTCTCCATCTGTCTTTGAAGATATAACTATTGCTAAGCAGTGGTGTATTCCGGTTGGAATAACACTAATCCGAAGTAATTACTTAACGTCTTATAAGGTGACGAGCGGACAACGCTCTTGCATTTAATAAACCCTGGATCAGTTATTATTAATTATAATTCTTAGAACGCAAACTTTTTGGTCATCATAGAAGTTTGATAGAAATTAGCAGTCAGTCTATATAATGAATGTCTAATCATATTAGTTTTAACGTCAAAGTAAACAAACTAACTTCAAACACGTTTCAAATTTGATACGTTGCAAAACAAGGCAACCCTACGCTAGGGGAGGGTTGGCAGTGTTCTAACAATAATTGGTTTTCGGACTACAACTACGAATTTAACTCTGTTATAACTTTATTCCGCTGCGTTTTGTTTGCTGTTACCGCTGCATGAAGTTTTTAACGGAATTTGTCATAAACTGTTGGCTTTATTATCTTGCACTTGCGGAGATAATTCCTTTGGGTATTTCCCGAGATTCGTTTTGATAATGTGTCAGTGTTTTTCAGTTTGTCGGTGGAGTTTCATTGTATGTTTGTTTTGGTTTCATTTTAGGTTTAAGGAGTTAGTATAAGTAAATGTTCTTTACAATTTATTTGAATACCATTTCCGTGTAGTTGGCGAATGGCTGTAAAATAATGTCGTGAATTTTCTAATTGGAACAGATTTAAATTGCAATTATGTGTTTACGTGTTGTGAACAAGTCAATTATCAATCAATCAATCAATTTATTTATTTTGCAAATATGGGTACATTAGAAAGCGTATTTTATAACATAGTGTCTTACCATATTTAGTCGAATGACATGCAAAAGTTACAATACAATATAACATCATTACAATATATAAAATTTTATGTCAAAGTCGCTAAAACTAACATCATAATATGCATTAGGTAGTAATGATATATTATAACATCTATCAAGTATTGTGTGTTACAGTGGGGAAAGGTGAAATTTTCCGAAAGTGAACCCAACACAACATATAAGTACTAATATGTAAAGCGGTGATAGCTTAGTTAGGTGTGGAACGGTCTGCCAAGACGAATGTCCGCAGGTTCAAATCCCAAGGGCACACACCTCTGACTTTTCTAAAAAATCATGTGTCTATTCTTTGTGAATTTATCTTTCGCTTTAACGGTGAAGGAAAACATCGTGAGGAAACCTGCACATCCGAGAAGTTCTCTATAGGAATTTCGAAGGTGTGTGAAGTCTACCAACCCGCACTAGGCCAGCGTGGTGGACTAAGGCCTAATCCCTCTCAGTAGTAGAGGAGGCCCGTGCTCAGCAGTGGGCAAGTATATAATACAGGGCTGATATTATTATTATATTATGCATTAATGCGGTCTGCAAATCTATCTAATGATAATTACATTATACAAAAAGGGAAACTGACAGGAAACGGTTTATATGGGCCCTTCACTACTTTTGTGTTATAATTTTGACATTATCGAAATTCACGCATTATTGATGTCAGCACTATGTGTACCATTCCTATCACTGGGGGAATTTTTGCTAGCTAACAAACACTCAACCAGACGAAGCTCTATTCTCTGAACGATCGTCACTTAAGTTGCGTGAAACAATTGCCCTACAGTGGGCTAAAAGCAACCAAGAAAACATTCGCATATTACTTCTGATTATCAATTCCATCAGACTTAACTCTCACATCAATAATAATATAAGAACAGTAATATACTGTCCCACTGTTGGGCACGGGCCTCCTCTACTGTTGAGAGGGATCATGCCTTAGTCCACCACGCTGGCCTAGTGCGGATTGGTAAACTTCACACACCCTCGAAAGGTTTCCTCACTATGTTTTCTTTCACCGTTAATGCATGCGATAATTCACAAAGAATACACACATTCTTTTTATGCATTTACTTTCTACATACAAATGATCACATAAAATGCCTCGTTTCTTTTAAGCGTGTAGTCAACGCTTAAGCTATTTTATTCAAGCGAATACTTATTTCGCCGGCTGAACGATTCAAGAAACATTAAACGGTTTCCCATTTTATTAACTTCATGAATCTTCAACCGCCTTTTTCATGTACAGGGAGTTACAGATAAAATAATGATCTTATTATACGCCTCTTACTTCTGTACTTGTTTGTAATATTTCTAAAGGATTTATATTTTTTGATTAAATTCAAAGCTTGAGAAAGTAATGTATTGTAACAATTCTTGATAATAGTACAACAATTGACCATACTACATTAAGGTAGTTTCCTTTGTTTTATTTCGTGCGTTATTTTATATGTAACAGTAAATTATATGCGATAGAAATACTTCTGTAAAACCAGCATCAAATTTTAGTTGAAAAATAACGTAATTATTCATATTTGAAATATTGCGAGTAAAAGTGGGCGTGGTGGTGTTATCGCGCTATCTCCTTCTCACGCACGCAGCGCTATGGCCGGTGACACACGGTGACGTCACAGTTTCCTATTCATGTTATTTGATCGCAAATTATTTCACCACAGTGTAAAGCTTTATAACTTTATAGTGTGGATTTTGAAAAAGTATTTTCTATTAGATTTTTAATTAAACATATTTTTTAGAAATGTATTGTAAAAAACAGTCAACTACCCTGTTGATATCGTATATACCTAAATATAAAATACCATACACGCATTAAATTGGGGAATCTAACAAACTACGTAATATGAAATCTGTATAAAAATACTGAAGCTCCTTTAAAGGTGATTATTACCTTAGGTGCGACTTAACCAAAACGTATGGTGGATGGTATCTATATATATATATATATTTCGCTTGGTCGCGCCATCACGCGTGAACGACTGGACCGATTTCATATATTTTTTTTGTTGTGTTTGTTAATGTCAGGAGAAGGTTCTAATGAAAGAAAAAATGCAAAAAATTGCGTGGAAAATTAGAAAATTTAATAAAACTTAACGAAAATATTAATTTTATATAACTATCAATTGTTTGAAATAACTGTCAGCGATTGACAGAATGCGCACTGCAAATTCATAGTTAAGACGGGGCAACGTCTGTCGGGTCAGCTAGTTACATAATACAAGTCACCGAGAGTTTGCTGTAAACGAACCCTCATTAAATATGACATGATTAACATGTAACTCCTCTTAATAAACGACTTTATTCCGACAGCAAAAAAAAAGAGACCTAAAACACCAAAAAATAAGTTCAAAATTGATAAAAATAGTAAGATCCCTAGTCATATCTTTATAACAAAATGCCTTTAAAATTACTTAGTTCGCCATCGTATTAGTATAACGGCGTAGGCATTAAAGTCACATTTTCAGTAGACACTTTGGCGTAAATGTTTATAGTCTTTGGCACAGTTTCAAATTATCCCGAAGGGGATTTCTAGGCACTTCGTCAGTCAAGCCTGTGATGTGGCGGATAGGCGATATGACGATAGATGTCTAGCTCTAACTGTTATTGTGGGATGAGTTACTCAAAATGTTATTTTAACATGATTTATGTTTATGATATAATTTTTGGTTATAATTATTTCCTAAAATTTTATCAGAAACACAAATCATGTTAAAAATAATAATAATTATTTGACTGACTTGGTGGCGTAGTTGTAGGTACTGCATTCGCGGTACGGCAGCGCTCCGAGGTCCTGGGTTCGAATCCCGGGTCGGGCAAAGTGATATTTGGGTTTTTCTGCTCAGTCTAAGCTATCAGCCCGGAGTCTGGAATTTGTGTCCGATATGGCGATAGGCTCACCCCTATCACATCATGGGACGGAACATACTTGGTAAAAATGGGTGTCCTGGTTGCGCCTCTGCATAGCCCTTCGGGGATAAATGCGTGATGTTGTCTCTCTGTGTTATAATTATTTGGGCGATATTAGTATAATTAAACCTAAAATTTTGTGTTTTGAGTATGAGCATGTACTGATTATTATATTTCATAACAAATACGGTAGACATTTTTAACATATTATGTCACTTAGTTTTTCGAATAAAAACATTGTAATATAATACTTATAATTTCAGCTAGCTACTCTAATTTGAATTAGCAATAAACATCTTCATTTAGATAAATATTTAATAATGAAATACATCAATTATTCACGATCAAACGTCTCAAGAGAATGGCATAACGATTGATAATAGCTGTCTCCTATTAAAATTAATTCATCGTCTAAATCCATTCCCTTAAGGTTCAAAGTTATGGGTTACACACTTCTATATGTCTGGTGTCCATACATACCCATACATATGACGATGAGTGTATGGGGGCCTGATTCTGTATTAAGTCAACGATATGGTTAATTATGTGTGTGAAAGACAAGGATAGATATAACAAATTTATTACAAGGAACGCCCATATCAATAAATTCCCAATTATGCTGTAGAAAAAAAAACACTCCGATGCGTCAGTCACTTATTAAAATGTAGATTGTATTTCGTTTTAGCATTAAAATATTACGTGAGCATCTTCAAAATACAAGTGAATAGGTATCTTCTAAGCAAGCGTGCTCCACCTTAGATCACATCATCACTTACCATCAGGCGAGATAGTGGTCAATCGCAAGCCTATATACTAAAAAAATCAATAACAGAAAGTGTAATATTATTTCGATTAAAAATAGTATTTTAGAAAAGTAAAAAATTTCTTACTCTGTGAAACGATAGACAAAGCTGACAGGTCCTTATACAATAATTATCTCCATGAATATATAATAGAACTCCAAAAAAGCAACTTTAACTTCAAGCAATATTAGCCCTTAAAACTACAACCCAAACACAAACTTCAAACGTCTATTCCGTAATGGAATAGGTCGGTGATAGAGACGTCTTCTTAGAGCATGCATTACTGGCTAATCCAGGGATGAGTTCAAGTGTGACACTGAATATTAAACGGGATTTCGGTGGGTTACCCAGGATTAGACGATCCCTAAACTTTGCCAAGAACGGACCAACTTTAATTATGCCTTAATCACGATAGTTCAGATTTTCGTTATCTATGTTTTTGTGATATTGACAGTTTAATAGTTGAGGGTGAAGTTTATCTTGCTGTCGAAAGGGTCTTCGCACTAGCAATCACTTGGTGCGAATGGATTAAGGATTCATTTTGCGTGATAGTTTAATATTGATAATGGGCTGAATGGTTTCTCATATTTCAAGGCGTTGGGAAAAATATCATGTTCCAAATGGACGCTAATAGAACATTCTAATGGAAATTGTAGTTTTTATGACAGATACATTGATTAGTGAGAGATAAGGATAAAGAATTCAACAGAAAATGAGCAAACAAGAATTACAACTACCAACGAATATTCGGGTATCGATGTATTACCAAACGAAAACCAAATGTCTGAAATTAGTTATACTATATTTTTATTACCTTTCTTAGTTTTTTTTTTTCATCTACTTATTTAATTCCTTACTCTGTTAGTAAATACCAAGACCTCTTACAGATGTTTCAATAGAAATCATTTCGAACTGTTAGTAAAAATATCAAACAAATGCTTGTAGTAAATCAACTACTCCATTGTTCGCGACAATAGTGCTGGAATAAGTTCCTGGAGAGGTATTTTCCTTGAGGGAATGACTTCCTTCGAACTTATGTATTGAATGTGCTAACATTTGTCGCAACTGTTTTATGATCCATGATTTTGTTTCCGTAAGAATTCTATTTGTTTTTGTACTTAACATATTTTATATTGTCAATGTTTCGAGACATCAATCAATGAGCCGTTAATAAAGAGATAAATTTAATTATTTTGTCCAATAAAGAATGATTTGTTAAGAATGAAATTAATATATACCGTTTCACTACAAAAACAATGCCGTACGTTTGTTTGCGAAATGGAACCAAAAGCATCAGAACTATCACATACCAATGAAATCCATTAAAATTGTTCAAACTCGCACATAAACGTTAAACTGCTGACTCTGGCTGAGTTACAATCAAACGCTTAAGTTATTAGAGTTTAATGGACTGAATATCAATCAGATTACAAAAATTCTCACGATCACAAAGTTACCCGTAATAGAATCTCAAGGGTGAATTTGGTGGTGTTTCAAACTTTTCCACTATAGAATTCCACTAATGATCTTCATTGTGACGGTTCCGTAGTTTTTCCATTAGCACACTTTAATTGAAAGTAAAAATTCAGGAAAGAAGTTTCATGCGCAGTGCAATAAAATTAACTTAAAACCGACGACTTTTCTCTCTTCGCATTGTTGTGCCGTTTGTTTTTGAAAATAAGTGGTATTTTTATGTGTTTCCTCATTAACTCTTATTGTGGGGCATTTTAAAAGAATTTTATTTCTTTTCTCGCCGTTTGTTGTCATTTTATAGGATGATTATAACTGTCTGTTTAACACTTCAACTCTTTTAAGTATAAATATTTAATGTTAGAGACACAATTAAAAATTGAGTATACATTTTAATAAATAAGTCTGTTAAATGTTTTCTTCAAACCGGAACACAACATTGACTACACACTGCTGCTTAGGGCTAAAATATGCAGTGGTGTACCTACCCAGGCGGACTCTCACATATGAGAGACTTATCACCAGTGGACATACAATTTTAAACTAAATGCGCATCCTGAGTAATTGTAACCTTTATTATGAAGTAACAAGTATCTTAATAAATATATATTTTATGTGTATCGAAATCATCGCTACTACGCTTATTATAAACAACCTGATAATAAACCAATCATAGATCAGTTAAAAACCATATTAGATATTATAATGTGTAAAGGAAATGATATTTAAAAAATAAAGTAACCTATTCAACTTCTAATAGACGTAAATGATGCCAACAAAATTTATAAACCAAATTAATCTTTATCACTCAGGATTAAAGAAGCCAAGTTATTTATACTAAACAATGAAGACACAGATTTGATAGACGCGTTGGAAGAATGAATTTACCACGAAATAAAGACACTCTGTTTGCCATTTGCAGTGGCGGCTAACGATTGCGTCATTAATCATACAAAACAGGGGCTTGTCTCTTGACTTGCTGAGTTATTGTACCGTATGAGATACTGACGCATATATTTATAAGATAAAATAAATGTACGAGATTTTCTTGCAACGTTATGTCTATCCTTAATTCAAACGTTTTTTTAATGTTGTAATTTAACTTTGTTTATAAATTGTTTTTTTTTTATTGCTTTTCATGACGAGACGAGCTTGCTGTTTGCCTGATGATAAGCGATACGATCAGATAAACAATAGAAACAGTATCCAACATCTTGAATTACAAAGTATTGTTTGGTATTCCACTGCGCTCGTCATCCTGAGACATGAGATGTTATGTCTTATTATATCCAGTAGTTACACACTGGCTACTATGTCCTTCAAATTTGGCTACTAAATTGTTGTTCTGTTGCTGCAAAACATATTACACTGCTAATAATATTTTTAACTATATTTCTATTGCAGTATATTTCCTGTTGAAATAAAAATATTGTCAATTTTTAATTAAAATAGTTATTATAATCACCCGCATGAAGTTCACTGCTGCACATAGGCCTCCCTTAAATATTTCCAGACGGACTTGTCGTAAACGGCCTGCATCCAGCATATTCCTACAAAATGTATCAATTAAAATAATAAATTACACACGTATATCCTAAAATATAGAACCTAAATTTAAAGTCAGTTAATCAGTAATTTATACTAAACTTAACAATGTATCTTAGAGATCGATGAAATGTTAAAAAAAAACAACATACGAATCGTCAAAAGAGAGAAATCGAGAAAAGTAAAATATTAAAACCGTGATAAAATTCGTAAAATAGTTTAATTTAAATACGAATCGTGTTTAAAATCATATGTAGTAAACGGTACAAAAGATCTGACCTCTGATGCAGACCAAGAGATGATTTATCGGAACTGGTAACACACTTTGGCATAATAACTTTGGGCTCTGGGTTTGAACACAGTTTTGTGTCGGGAGAGCCTTCGTAGACCAAGACTCACAATAATAACATATTTATTATTGTGTGTTGTTGTAAAAATGTTTAAAATATGTCTATATTATGACATGGTACACCACACAAATGGAAACATATAATTCTACTATAAAAAAGTGAGAATGTTATATTGTTGGTATGCCTTTTAGTGATAAATGACAAATGAATTTGAATTTCAATTGCATAAATTATTAAGTAATTGTCATTTAAATTTTGCACTCTTGCATCGATATTATAAAAACGCGTTTGATGCAGCGTAATTTGTTTGCGCTGGTCGCAGGCAAACATAGTGTTACGCGCCGCTATCCTAGTCGATGACATCGGGCGTTTCCGGAAGTATTCGTCTGCGCGGTCTGGCTGGCAGAAGAGAAGATATGTCACGCGGCGACTATTCTATTATTCTCTCTGGTTGGACGTGTCGAAAATTGTCTAAATTTGTATTCCGTAATTATTTTGCTAATATAATGTTTACTGTAAAAAGAGCGTTTAACAATAGTCACTATTTTTCATTAGTGTCCTTGGTTGCTCGCAACCAGCAAGGAAGCTACAATTTAACCCGTAAAATGTAGGAATAATATTTCGGAGAGTCTTATGCGAGCGGAACCGCATGAAAAATCAAGTGTTTTTCCATATCAATTTAAAGTACTTACATTGCACTTCTTTCTTTTAATATTGATATTAGATTAAAATTATGACTAAAACAATATACGGTTTTCGAAACATCTCTAAGTAATTACTCTCGCTAGGCAAAGACGTACATCTTAATAATAGTCGTTCCCCTAATATGAACGCTCATAAGCATTACTAAGTTCCATTGAAATTGATGATGGCGGATGATTCCGTACTCAAGTCAACTATCATTAACTCTCGTGTTAATTGAAATGGTTCATTCGTTAACGTCCCACGCAATTCCGCAAGAAGTTGCTTTAGCGACGTCGGCAACTTCTGAGGAGGTAATTAGCCTGACTTCTTTGTTTGCAATTGGCGAAATGTGTGCATAAGCCACCTTTATAGTAACCCAAATATAAATTGAAAAGTATTATTTAATGTTAATAATCCTTTTGACAAAATTGTCAGGAGCTTGTTTTACGTAAGGAAACCAGAGCAAATGAGGTTTTAACTTATGATGATATCTATATACATACTATATAAAGATTCAAGACTCTTTACAAAAATAAAATTAAATCTAAAGTACTACTTAAGATAAAAACCAGTTACTGCAAAATATATTAAGTTCATTGAGAAATCAATTAATAATTGCATTGACGTCAACAAGTAACATGCCAAGAGCGGTATTCATACATCAATTTCAACTTTGAGTA
This sequence comes from Manduca sexta, assembly GCF_014839805.1. Taxonomy (NCBI): domain Eukaryota; kingdom Metazoa; phylum Arthropoda; class Insecta; order Lepidoptera; family Sphingidae; genus Manduca; species Manduca sexta. Next base: position 4,494,223 of record NC_051128.1, read on the forward strand.
AGATTTCAAGGGGACATTTGATGTAGTGAACTATTTAATAATCAAAGCTTAAGTTGTTATTTAAGAGTATGTTGTTAGCTAAGTCGGCGCTATTAAATGAACTTACTTAGCTGTCTAAATCCATCACTAATGTCACTTAATACATAATATGTGCTGGGGCCTTATTCTCTATGACACTGCAAACGCGTAACGCGGCCGTGTCACGTTATCTTCGTGAAATTTGTGTGGAATGGTATTCTGTATGCCAATTTATATTGTATTGAACGTGACGCGATGCGTTAAGAGCTCGTTACGCACTGTAAAAATAACGTGTGGCATAGAGAATAAGGTCCCCGATGTTACTATTGGTTTATTTAATAACAAGTATCTTAAGATGCTGATCTTAATTGAGCGTCAAATCACACTTCAGGGCTAACCTGATATACATCAATATTTTTTTTTATGTGCACGACAAAGTGACGCCACTGCACCTGATGGTAAGTGGAGTGGAGTCCAATAGAATGTCGATTGACTAGAAAAGGTTACCACTCGGCAGTCGACACGATTTTGCCGGTCTCTTGGAAATGGATATATACAGGCTGATCCCGGAACGCGACACAGTTACGTTGGCCACTATAACTAGTGTTAACACCTTGTGTACGGTGGTTCCTATCCGGGAAGATATAATATATCCCACTACCAGCAAAAGGGAATAGGATTTGATTATAATATATCCCACCACTAGCAAAAGGGAATAGAATTGAATTACAATCTGAATGGTATTAGTGTGTTTTTTGTTCGTTATTATAAACATTGAAATTAAATAGACATATAAATACAAGTAGCAACTACTTGTTGAAACGTTTTGATAATGCCAGGTATTTCTTCAGTGAAGATTCTTCGGGATAACTTTATTTACTACAAAAGGTTTTAAATTGAAAACAAGACAATTTCTTTGTACCGCACCTCACTATTCCACAAAAGAATGCTTTATTTGTAAGATTCAGAGGAAACCTAGAAGCGTAATCCCACTGATGTATAAAGGTAATCAATTTACCTAATTCACTTCTATTTTATTCATTCCGATGTACCTCGTTAACTTTAGTATTTACCCACCTTAACCCCAATTTATTTTAACGACGAGCTCTGTTAAGTAAATCTAAAGAGACCATTTTTTGTCACCGACTTGTACCGCGAAAGCAAAATTAATTTGCCTATATTGTGTACGTGTTTTGAAGTGATCAGTCTTTTGTGTATAGTTATAAAGTTCGATATCGTTTAGCAGTTTGTTTTTGAAGTGTTTCAAGGTATCGTGCAAGTAATGAGTGTAATGAAGGTTTTTCAAAGGGAAGGATTTAATTAAGGAAGGGAAAGTCTTTTTAAAATCCCCCTGAACGTTACACGAATGCTAACATTTTAAAAAGAGAAGATAACATTACGAATTAGAAAAAAAATCTTGGAATACAAATAGACCTAATCAATTTATTTGTTAATAAAGGCTTACTAACTAGAATATATATACAAGACATTATGGCGATAATTATTTTAAATATTTAAACGTATACTTCTAAATTACCGGTAAGTTCAACACTATTTAAATTAAGTCAACTATATCAACATAAAAAATTCAGTTCCTGTGTCAACATAGTAAATCATAATTTTAACATTGTACAATGTAATGTATTGACATTATAGGTGATATTATAAATAATTCATATTCAACGCAAAACTTATAACTTAGTACTTATATAGAGATGACTCTTTTAGCTTTTGAGAAATATCTACAGCATACCTCTGCTGGAAGAAGACACACACACACACCCATAATCATGCTTTTATTTCCGCAGCGATACGCTGAATTGCAAATAGTGCCATTTCGCCGTGTATATGCCGTCCCATGATGTGATAGAAGGCGATCCGATCACCAAATCGGACACAAATTCTAAATTCCGGGCTGATTTTGAGCAGAAAAACACTGCCACTTTGCCTAAACTGTGATTCGAACTCAAAATCTCAGCTCCACCGAGACACTTCGAAGGCGTAAATATAATAATAATTAATTATGCATACGATGTTTATGAACAAACACTTGCGAATAATTGTCGTTTCGAACACTGAACTTACGATCAAGAATGATGACTTGCGTAAGTAAATATTTAGAATTGTGCGCTGTTACTTGTTCCTTTGTTGTGGGAACTTAATGTTTATTTACATCTTATTGAGAAAGTGTTGTGTGCTACGTCGACAAGTTGAAACACTAATATTAAATATATATCGTCCACCCACGACGTGGAACGATGACCTAACAAAATTCGCTGGAGGTCGCTGGATGCAGGCCACTTCCAGTAGGTTGATCTGGAAATCTTTGGGGAAGACACGTCACGTTTAGAGTTGGACATCTTGCGGCTGAGCTGATGATGATAATGATGATTAAAGATATAATATTAAAGATTTTTCGTCTAATTGAAATTATCGTTTCCCAAGCCACGAATATTATCGCACATATCATTTTAATCTTGAGCATAAGGCTTACATTTCCTTAGCCAAGAACGAAGATAATATTGACAACTTAAGACTCCTACGATAAAAACCTTAAACACTTCCAGTATTGTGTTATTTCTTATTCTCCCGAGCTTAGAACTAAATTACTCGCTCCCGCCCGTCTTCTGTGTGATAACCATTAAACAATGTTTTCTTAGTACTTCACTGTTTGTTTCCTGAAATTGTTTGAACGAGTGTTCTCCAGTACGACTTCAGTTATTGAAGTAGACGTGTCAAGAAAATGTTGAAGAAAGCAATTAAAGTGTTAATAGTTGTTGTCGTTATGTGGTTTGTGTCCCTAATTACAATCGAGAGGGAACATAAGTCGAAAATGAGTGATGAAGAGTTGTATCAGGTGGCTTTGAATAAGTTTAGAGTTAAAAGGAATGCTAATGCGTCCTCATCGGACTTTAAGGGTAATAATTAAGGGTATTTTTGTTTCTGCAAGGTGGACAGACGACTTGATAAAGGTAGCAGGATCATGCTGGATGCTGGCCGCTTTCGACAGGTCCGTCTGGAAATGTTTAGGCAAGGCCTATGTTCAGCAGTGGACTTTATGTGGCTGATGATGATGATGATGATGATGATGATGAATTAAGGGCGTTTAACCGCTGATTTAAGACTGAATCTCCGTGTGAATGAATGGTTTGAAATTAAAACTGTCTGCTACGTCAGATGTCACCATCATTTTCTAAGATTTGGAATGGATAGTACGTCTTCTATTCCGTAGTTTTATTTGAAGGTAGCAATTTAAACACAGTGAATTCAAAACCCAGGACACTCCTAATAGTTGAATAATTTATTTTTAGCTATATTAAAATTAAATAATTTTTGTAATTTTTAGTTTGGCAACATTTTCCTGCTGTTAATACATTGTTATCAATAGAAGAAAAGTTATCTATGATAAAAGGATTTGACTTTCCTCCAGGTTAGTGGTTTAATAAAATTCATCCGAAAATACGAAAATCAGTCCTAACTTTATACGTTTTAGTTTATTCATTCATGTGTGAGATATTCCTAAATGGTTTGCAAATTTGAAAAGCACTTGATATATGACAATATCGGCAAGGTGTTGCAAGATAGATTTTATTATCAACAGCATGATACACAAATAAGTTGGTTAGTTATTCGAACCCTAGAAAATGCCCTTAATAATGGAGCTAGACCATTTTACTTAAGTTTATTTCTTAGCTTAAGGTGTACTATTTATCCTTGTATTATAGTTTACCAATATGTTCAGATATTTCATCAGGCATAAATCGGTGAAGTGATAGTAAAATTTACCACCTGAATTCCCCTGAAGTTTTACAGCCTTTATATAAATATAAACAATGACTACGAACACGTCCATAAAACAAATTAATTACACATCATCAAAAACGTTAATAAATATATGGTTTCGTTTATTTTTCATACGCCATAAAGCCTGATAATATGCATTATTGCAATATCTACGTTTGTCGGTCTGTTTCATTTATTGGTTTCGTTTCCACGAGGCATGTAATTAACTACACAAAGCAATCTGCAACATGCAATTTGTTTAATTTATTACCTTATTTTGGATTTATGCGATTAAAATGTGTACATTCAATGATATTAATTTTGTCGCGATAATTTTATATTTCGTGTAATTAAAAGGGTGTGAAATTAATTTTATGAAATGACACTAGTTAATTTGAAACATATTTTTATAATCAAATGGCGATTGGAGTCTAATTTATTTTGTTTGTGTTGATATATTATTCCATTCACAAAGATACACCTCAGTATTCTCCCTAATCCCTTACACATCTGTGAGCAACATACGTACGCACGCGCACCACGATAGCTAACGTCGAGAAAAGTGCTTGGAGCAGTCCCCTTACCCCGCGACACCCTTCTACACCCCCTCTCAAAAAGTGGTGGGGAGCGTCTTCGTGGATGAAATAATCTAGTTAAAATCCAATGACAGAAAACACTCAAGTAATTTATAATCGCTTTCAAGTATTATTATTTAAAATTTATGCTTGCAATAATGAAAAAGGAAAATCCTTAGGTATAGATGGCAGACCGGTTATTCTAGAAAAGGATCTACGCACGTACATAAAGCAATTAATAAGTAAGGGATGGAGGGAACATGCTTTCAATGAGTTCGTGAGTGATCTAATTCCGATGAATCGGTCTCTTATGGATCCGAGAGATGAATGGTAAGAAATTATTTATATTAGAATCATAATAACGCCCAAAAGGTTTGTCAATAGGTCCGGTTTTAGAATGAAATATGCCTTTTGATCCGATAAGTAGCAGGTAAAAATTATCGCAAAATATTCTCTATGTAGAATGTTGTCTAAATCAATATTAAGTAGAGGTTTGTTAGCAAGTTCGGATGTAGAGGGGCCCCTGCATCACTTAAGACTTAGCCACGGATGCAATTCTGAAAATTCTATCACTAATGGAGAGCTGCACTATCCTTTACTTTTTTTTTTCCCGCAGCCAAATTATGTTTTGGAATGGGATTTTAACAGAGCCGCAGGTAAAACTAGTAACTAATAATAATATAGATAAAAGTGTTTGGATACTATATCTTTGGTTTGCGATTTCGCCAAAGTACCAGCTCGAGTTATTTATTATCTAAAATAAAGATTTAAATACTTTCCCATCTAATTCCAACTTGCAGGTGTAAGTACAGGAACTATTCCAGAGACCTGCCTAAAGTGGGGGTTATAATATGTTTCCATAACGAAGCATGGTCTACGCTGATAAGGACGGTGACTTCTGTTCTCGACAGGTCACCAGGATATCTTCTAGAAGATGTCATTCTTGTTGATGACTTCTCTGATATGCGTAAGTTGTTTCGACAACACAATTTAATCTGGTTAAATTAATTGTAGCATGTACCACAAGTTTATTATTATTCCTAGTTATATATTTTTTTATTGCTTTGAATGACGAGACAATCTTGCCAATGCCTGATGGTAAACGATTTGACCGCCAATAAACAGTAGAAACACCATCAAACTCCTTTAATTATAAAGTTGGTTGGTATTCCACTGCACAATCTTGACACATAAGATGTTAAGTCTTATTATGTCCAGTAGTCACACTGGCTACAATATTCTTCAAACCGAAACACAACAGTGACTACACACTGCTGCTTGTCGGCAGAAATAGACATTGCGGTGGTACCTACCTAGGCGGACTCTCACATATAGAGACCTACCACCAGTAAATCTTATTTAGAATATCGCATATAGTATTTTATTTTTATTATTGCCATTTGCAGCACATTTATCAGAACGACTAGATGAGTACATCAGGACCGTACCGAAGGTAACATTGGTGCGGCTGAAACGTCGAGAGGGCCTCATAAGGGCGAGATTATTAGGAATTCAGTATACAAATGCTCCGGTAATTTTATTTCTGGACAGTCATTGCGAATGTGCTAAAGGTAAATAATACTCACAATCAATATTAAATTCTATTGTTCCAATATTCGAAATACTCGTAGATCTCTTATAGCAAAATTACATTAAATAGCTTTAGCCAAAAGCTCCGCTCGCGTTAAACAAAATCTGGGATAAAAAGTAGCCTACAGCACTCAAGAGTAATGCAGCCTACCGGCTACCTACTGGTAAAATAATTTTCAAAATCGGTTCAATAATTCCAGAAATTAGCCCTTACAAACAAACTCAGAAACTTTTCTTCTTTATAATATTAGTATATGTAGATTAGATAGAACTGTACGATGACTGTACTCTTTATCTTCATGTCGTAATTCTCAGGAATTTAGATTTAAAATCCTTCAAACCAGAGCAAACAATGCTAGCGCACTGTAACGTTTAATTGTTCGGCGGATGAAATAGGTAAAGCGGTTGCTATCCGGAGGGATTCTCCCAGCTAGTGCATTTAAATGTTGTTAGTTTATGCATAATTGATCTAGTCCACCTCTAGTCAGATGACATTCTAAATTAGTATGTAAACTGAAATTACGTTGGATTCAGTTAAATTTATTGACTACTTGGTATTGCTTAAGGGTCCACCTGCGTGTAGTCTTTCATGCTACACGCAGGTGTAAGGTGGTGTAAAAGCCCCTTAAACACTATATCATATAGCGAAATATATACTACGGCGGACGACTATTAATTTTTTTTATTATTATCTATAGAAGCTAATTACCGGGATAAAAATATCCTATTTGTTTATTCGGAATATGGTCTATCCGTGTACCCAATTTCATCTTAATCCGTCTAGCTTTTTTGCGTTTACTTCTAACAAACATGCAAATATTTTTCCAATTGACAAATTTATGATATTAGTTAGTAAAGTATTAATAAGAGAAAAATGTCCTTTGTCTGCTTTAAAGAAAATATATTTCAAAATGTTGTACTTCTATTCAGTTAGTCTAGAGATTAATGATGAATGAGCAAAAAATACACAAAAGTATATTGATTTCGTTTCACTAATCGATAACACTTTATTTACAATGCTAACATGTAAATATAATTACATTTTACAATATGACCTATATTTCACTCGTCATCAATGATCTTAATAATAAAGACAAATAAATATGGAAAAAAAGTATTTTAAGTACGCAATTCAATTTCCCAGGTTGGCTTGAGCCTCTGCTTGATCGCATTGCTGAAAACCCAAAAAGAATTGTGAGTCCGGTGGTCGATCATATTCACGAAAACACATTTGAGTATATTTCCCAAGATGTTCAAGACCTACAAATAGGTGGATTTAACTGGGCTTTGAACTTCGTGTGGAGAGCTGTACCGTACAGCATTATCTCTAAACGAAGATATGCTGCAGCACCAATAGAAACTCCAGCGATATCCGGTGGTCTTTTCGCAGTAGACAAAGAATATTTCCAAAAATTGGGAGCGTACGACGAAGGTTTCGATGTGTGGGGTGCAGAGAATCTCGAATTGTCTTTTAAAACGTGGATGTGTGGTGGCTCATTGGAAATTGTGCCTTGTTCGCACGTGGGACATGTTTTTAGAAAGAAATTTCCTTATAAAACTAAAGGGGAGACGTTTAAAAGGAACTTTATGAGGCTGGCTGAGGTATATTTTATTCTGGAGGTTATTCTCGATCTGATAAGAATTTCTTTTGATGTCCTCGGTAACGTTTCATACTGTAATTTTGTATAGCAAATATTTACTCAAATCCCTTTTTCCGAATTTTCTTATAATAATGTCTTTGCTATCTTGTTAAGAACAACTTTTTTATTCCTTCTTTCATTATTATTTATTAATAATATAAGAAAATCGCGCCTATGTTTGATAAAAAATACATTTAGTTAAAGAAATAAATTCTAAATAGTCTATGTTACTATGGCATAGTATACCTTTATACTTTCAGAGATTGCCGACAAACATATTCCCAACTTTAAACTTTACTTACCTAATATTAGTGTATATATTACTTAACCAAAATAGTTTTGCAGGTATGGATGGATGATTACGCTAAGTATTTTTATGAGCGACTAGGACACGAAAGAGAAGACATCGGCGATGTCTCACAAAGAAAAAAACTACGCGAAAGTTTGAATTGTAAATCGTTTCAATGGTATTTGGAAAATGTATATCCCGAATTGGAATTACCGGATTCGTACGTGGCTTCTGGTCAGGTAAGTTGGTATTTATAGCTTTACATTACAAAACAGCGAAAATACCTCATATTGAGATGGTCCTACGAGTCGCGTGTTTTCTGTCGGAGAATACGCAATAAGAGTAGCCGATATAATGGTACCGTGGGTGACGGGACGCAATGTTTGTTTGTTAATTAACCTTATAATAACATTAGCTTTTGCTCACATATCCACACGTGTTAAAAGAATTGGGATAAAACTGCTTTATATTTACTCGGAATAAAATTAGACCTCATATTTAAGATTTCGCCTTTAGCATTACATCAGTGTACATTGTGCTCAATTCCATGCATTATTTTTTGCGTAATGTACAAAGGTATAGACAGAGAAAATTGAAAAATTATTTGGTTTCTCTTGCTCTAATAAAGACCCCTTATATCGGTTTTTCTTTAATATTTATAGTACAGACATCGCCCTGTTTCAATTTAGTAATTCATAAAAATAAACACTACATACACTAACTTATCATCGATAATAACGCTTTTTACACCAGAAAATAAAATGAGCCCGCAAAATAATAATCGCCACAATTTATTAAAAAATGTAGCGAAATTATTTTCAGATCAATGATTCGGTTCCGTAATATTCTTTGCGAATAATTTTATCAGTGCAAGACAGCCGCTTCCACGTTCAATTTATAAATAGCCACTAATCCTTCAAGTAGAAACATCCTTTCTGCCCATCCAAGCTTCAAATCTTTATTGGTAAAGAGGTTACCTAGGCGTAGGCAGCCACCTACGCCTCAAAATTTCCTTTTATTATACGAATATTGAAAATATTGATAGCTTAACGGGAAATAAGGTTACTTGTATAAAGGACATATCGTGGTCTGTCAGTATTTGGAAAAGAACCGCTGACATTTTGATTCTCTGTGTATTATTGACAGCCTTGGTGGCTTAGTTGTATTACTGTACGACTGTAGTATGAGGTCTCAGGTTTGAAGCCCGGGTTGGGCAAAGTGATATAAGGATTTTCTACTCTCTGTCAGCCTGGAGTCTAGAATTTGTGCCTGATATAGGGATGGGTAAGTGGGCGCACCAGTTGCGCCTCTGCCTACCCGTTAGAGGATAAAAGGCGTATGTGTAGTATTATTAAATATCACTCGATTTAACTACCAAAAAAAACAACCATGTAAAATGCAAATTTTAACTTCGATATAAAAACTTTGAGGTTATACGGTAGACTCCATCACCCTTCAAAGGTGATCTATTAAAGTTAGACTTGGAGCTACTCAGAAAACAAAACCAAGCTGTTGATAGACAGTGAGGTTATGATCAGTCACTTATAAAAATCATGTTACTATATTTTTTTTCAGATATACAATATTAACAACGGTTTATGTCTGGATTCTGCCAACTCCTTACAAAATATACAAGAGGTTGTTAATTTAAAGCTTTGCCATTTTCATGGCGGAAACCAAGTAAGTGACGCTTTACGATATTAAATTGTAAATTTGTAAAAAACAAAATGTATTAAACACAAAATTACACAACATATTCTGAAGGTAAAAGTGCGTCTTTGAGATTGCCGGTAAAAGAAGCGAAATTTTAAAATTAATTTACTTTTTCATTTCATGCCTGTTACCGTCACATAATTATGGCTTTCAATTTTAGAATTATTCGTTTAACTTTTAATCCCTGAGATTCAAATTTTATGCAATAAATGGAAGATTTTTTGGCACTTATCCTGGTCGTCGAAACGTCTGAAGAAATAAATATTATTATGAATAATCGCGAAAAATCCGTAAATAGTTTTATTTTAATGTCTAACATTCGCGTAAACATAAGCAATCATTATACTTATCCCGGTTTTATAAATATACTTATGTCTACTTTCGGTAACCTAAACTATGCAGAGATTGTCGCTTTTTTATTAGTTCTGAAGGCAGATGAGTTCACGACCCACCTAATGGTTAGTGGTTACCGTTGCCCATAGATGTGGGCAATGTTAGAATCGCAGCTGAGCCGCTACGTGCTATAAAAAACTTTTTTAAAGGTTGAACACGTACATATGCTTCCAATAGATCGATTTGGAGATCTTTAGGGAAGCCTATGTTCAGCAGTGGACATACGGCTGATGATGATGATGATGCTGAAGAATACGTACATGGTAAAAATGTTCTCTGGAAATGCACAGTATCGACAGTGAGCATTATCAGGTGGAATGGATATTTTTTCCTCCAATAAAAAGTAGTCCAGTAATAAAATGGAGATGACGGTGTGACTTTTAGTACTTAATTCTCATGTTTTCTGATTTTTATCGGTCCACAATGTAGACTAGGACTACGAACAAAGAGGTGGTTTGCTATGTAGTTTTCGGCTTAAGATAAGCAAGCGGGTCATCTAATGCTAAGTGATAGCCTGGATGATACTTACAATGTATGAAAACTAATTTTCGCCGGATTCCTGAGCGCATAAGTATCAATCGTGAAGTAATTACTTTTTGTTACTCATGACATGTTCTTTTAAAAACTACACTAATCATATAATTTATATATCATTATCAAAGCAATAAGCATCTTTTAACAAATTATCCCGATCTCTAGTTTTTATGCAACTTTGATATAGATATCATCAATTTTTCCACAGCATCTTTACTTATCATATTATATTGAATATCACTGTTACCCTAGTTATTTTATGCAGATATTCATATATCTGCCTCGATAGCATTTTTTTTGGTATGCGCATCCCAGGTTCGAATCCCGGGTCGAGCAAAGTGATATTGGGTTTTTCTGTTCGGTATTAGCCCGGAGTCAAGAATTTGTCCTAAATGTGGCGATAGGCTGACCCCCTATTACATTATGGGACGGAACACATAGCAAAACGTGGATGCCCTGGTTGCATCACTACCTACCGTTTCGAGGATAAAGGGTTGATGTGTACTAGTGTGTTTGTTTTGTGTATTACCAAATTTTTCATAGCATATTATATTGAGATCGATGTTTCAGTACTGGGTATACACGAAAGATGGCGAGATACGACGAGATGACATGTGTTTAGATTACTTTCTCAACTCGATTACTTTATTTATATGCCGTGGCGGGTCTTCGTCGCAGATATGGATTTACGACGAGAAGGTTTGTTAAAATATTCATTTAATTTGAAGAATATTTTATATAAAATGAAGTTTACTTGAATAGGAATAAGATTTTTTTTTAAATAAATTATTCATCATTTATCGGAAATATCAAATATCGTGACTTAAATGACATTAACAATATAAAGTTTTCTCAAAATATCCTGTGAATTTAATTAATTATTGATTTTTCCGCTAATAATATAGAGTACTTTTAAAATATATTGTGATTATTATCATTTAAAACTTGTGCAACCAACTATATAAAAAGTGGTATATATATTCCAGCTACTATATAATATAAAATATACATTCACAATTTTTTCTGACGATAAAGTGCAAGGAAGCACCCAAATAGAGCATAAAATATTCAAAATATTTTACATTTTCAGACGAAAAACATAAAACACAAAACCACTCAGCTATGTTTAGGCGCAGCGAAATTTCAAGTTGGATACAAATTGACCCTCGAAAATTGCTTCAAATCAAGTCATCAAAAATGGATGATGGAAAACTACGCCACTGACAAGCAACGTGTTGGTTTGACACCTATTCCCATACAGGTGGTGTGATATTTGTAATTAATATTTATGGATAATTGTATTAGAAAATTTATTATAGAAAAATATAATATTTAAATTAAATTAATTGATGAAATGGACATTTGAATGTTTTTTATAAAACACATTACATATTATGGTTGGTTTCATGATAAAAATTGCGGTAAAAATCTTACATAAAGACTTCTAAGTGTGCAATTGTTTTAAACTAAACACCCTTAAGTTATTTCTAGTGATTGCAAAGTTACTCCATCTGAGATATACGAAAAAAAAATCACAAAGTTATGCATTTTTTTAACGTAACAATATACATATATTATTTATGTTTCATATTATATTTATACATGGGATAGTGATTTAAAATATTTACTAACATTAGTAATAAAATAAAAAAAAATATTTTTTAAAAATATTTTTGAACAAACTTTTGCAATATCTAAAATAAAGAATATTTGAGAAATTTCAGTTGGCAACCCTATTCTATACTATGTTTGCCAAGCTTTATCCTTGTTTACGGAAATATTATCGAATTTCGAACACTTCCTCTCTACGTTGCTTTAACAAAGGAAGACTGTCACCAAATATTTAAAGTAATTTAGCATCATTAAAAATAGATCTAAGTTCTACTACAATTAAGCATGTAGAGATCATTCAAAAATACGTTTTAAAGGTCTATAAGATTAACGTAGTAAACGAGGTAACGAATGTGCAGAAAGAACATATTTATGGGTCTAAAATATTTTATTACTGCTCCTTTTACATTTGACCCTTAACCGCAAGGGTGGACGTTTGACTTGTCCAAAATTATTGTGGTTTTACGGAAAAGCTTGTTTTGCAAAGGACCAAATAATTACAGACCTGAATTTTAAAATGTATACAGAATATTGAGGTATATTTTTTGTTACATAAATAATTTTATTTTTATTTAGAAATAATAATAATTATTCTTTTATTTTGATGTATGATAAGTGCAACTTTGTTCGCCTACGTGATAAATAAAGTATTTTATTTTATTTTAATTCTAAGACTTAAACGCAGTTCATATATTAAATAACTTAGTGATATTGCCGTGGTAATCGAGAAAGTAGTTAGTCAAAGGCGGCCAAATTTTTTAATACTGATTTGGAACATGTTAAACGAACTTTCTTCCTATCTAAGTTTCACACATCTAGATAAATTATAAAGGCATTTTCTTGTTTGATAAACAGCAGTAAGAACAATAAAATAATCTAGTTAACTATGCAATAGAACAAAACTGCCTTTTCTGACTTACTGTCCACTCGATAACGACTGCAGAGTATGGACACTAAGGTAATATAATACATTGTAAAGTATAATACTATGTAAGTAATATCAGATACTAGCCTTTGCTCGCGGCTTTGTCCTCGTGAAGTTTTCCGGGATAAGAGTCCCTCTATATATTTTCCGGGATAGAATGTAGACTACAACCTTCCCATGGTCTTAAACTATCTCCATACCAAATATCATAAAATCCGTTTAGTAGATTTTTGGAGAAAATCGACAATATACACAGACAGAAAACGGGACAAATATGTATAGATTACTTAAACTATTAAGAATTTATTTCTGACATCTCTCACGTTACCAAAATTTTCATTTAAAATATTTCCGAAACGAAACGTTAAATATTTATACAAACACAAATTAATTTTGTTGAGCGTCATAAAGCCTATTTGCTTTAGCGATAAATACGGCAATTAGGCCACCTGCTATTTAACTCTTAATGGATGGCCATATAATTATGGGGTTTCGACGTAAAAGCCTTGTTTTTTAGTTTATATTTTTTTGGTCCAATCGTTCCTTGTTGGTAATATCTGTTCAAAATATCAATTATCTTAATCTGTCAGTAAGTAATTATTTGTTAAAATATGAAATAGACAAAGAAGTTGCATCTAGACGTTATCCAGAATTCTACCGGTTTTTTTATATTAACTATTAAATTTATTTGACACGCCGGTCTAATGGAAGTATTTAAAATGTAAGCAAACTGTTTAATATATTTTTTATTACAATTGAATGACGAGATGAACGTGCCGCTCGTCGGACAAACAGTGAAAATACCATCCAGTATTTTGAATTATAAAGTAATGCGTCGCGCCCATTGCGCTCGCCACCCTGAGACAAATTCTTAACCTGTTTCACAAGTTTAAAGAGAATTTTATTTGAAAGTTATCACATTAAACAACTATACATAGTGCTCAATTTATAACCATTTATTTGGGAGCACATATAAGAAAGTGACTTTTGTATTTAGTCGGTTTATAGATGTGATGAGCAATATTTATTCAGAAGGTGTGAAGCGGGTCCTTAGGCACATAATGCCCATTATACCTTGGCTCTAAAATATTTTAAAGCGAAATAAAATAACGCATGCCCAATTTCTACTGCTTGCCGGCAAAATTGACATTGTGGTGGTACTCGTGATGTGGTGGTGGTAGTGGAGCCTTGCATTTGTGATACCTAAAACTAAAATTGTATTTAGAATACTTTAAATAGTGACACATTTTGATTGCTTTATATACTCTTTGTTTCATATAGTGGATTCTATAAAAAGTATTTGTTATACATATGATAATATCAGCCCTGTATTATATTGTTCCACAGCTGATCATGGGTCTCCTTTAGTACTCAGAGGGACTGGGCCTTAGTCCACCACGCTTGCCTAAAACACATGAATTAATTACTAGTTAATATAAAAATATAGTATAAAACAATCTGCATCTTACATCTAAAGAGACTGTGCATCCTTTCTTCCATTAAGTATATTATAAATCCGAAAATACCCCTGTGTCTGTAATCCTTTCACGGCTTAGCCACTGAACCAATTTCGATGAAATTAGGTATGGAGATAGTTTGAGACCTTGGGAAGAACATAGGCTACATTTATCCCGAGAAAATATAAACCGAGATTTTTTTCCGGAAAAACTATTTCGCGCGGAGCGGCAAGCAAAAGCTTATACTATAATCCTTAATTATTCATCATTATAAAAACCAAGCAAGCCAATATAAATTTTCCTTAAATGACTTTTTATAAATCTTAAAGATTTATCTCCACATTAACCTAATTCCTGGGAAGTGAAATATATTCCCGGAAACGGGAAATTTTGAGCACATTTTATCTTAAGGTGAGATTATGTAAGATTATTCTTTATATTTTTCATTAATGAATGCTTGTTCATTAGGGGAAATGGGTTTTATGTGGGTAAAGAGTTTATGTCCTAAACCTTTTCCTCTTTTTTAAATATATTTTATTAAGATTCAAAATGTTTAGGCAAGGAATAAGGCTGACCAAGGTGAACAAGGCCCTATAGTTAATCCAGGACATAGTATTTTTTAACCTAATGTCATCCAACTCTGCGGATTCTGGACAGATCCTACAACTTCTAACGAAAATCAAGTCTTTCATAATTTTCTTAATTTCATTAGCATAATATGCTATACATACTGTACTTAGTATAAAATATTAAATTATATTAAAGTACTACTCAACGTCAGCAAATACTATTCGATTAACATTCGTAGATCCATTTAATTCGGCTTCTTGAACTAGATCCAAGGGATAAAGTTACGCTTTACTTTAATAAAAACTTAATTATAATATATTTTAGAATAAAATTCCATAACACTGTTGGTAATAAAAACAAATTAAATTAGATTATGTTAGTATTAACGGTGAAGGAAAACATCGTGAGGAGACCTCATACCTGAGAAGTTCTCTATAGGAATTTCGAGGGTGTGTGAAGTCTACCGATTCATACTAGGCCAGCGTGGTGGACTAATACACCTAATCCCTTTCAGTAGTAGAGGAGGACCGCGCCCAGCTAATATTACATATATTAAAATAAAATAAAATGCTTTATTCATCACGTAGGCGAAAATAGTTGCACTTATGATCAGTCAAGATATATGAGAATATCTATTACTTAAATCAAGTCGCTTATATAACTACAAACATTTGAAGCTTGTCATAGCAGAATTAAACCAAATACATTTTATAATTTGTTGCTAATTAGTTACCACAAAATATATTTGATTTAATTCTGCTAAGTTACTACTGCTACCTTGACAGAGCTAACATTTAATATTGGACATACAAAGCTGAAAGAGTACAAAGTAAACAAAGCCAGCTCGGGCTGGCAGGAAAGAATAATAAAAAAAATTAAAATAATCTTAATTAAGTTAAAGAGAAGAACGCGTTGCGATCCTCACCGGTGAGGACGATAAAGGCCCTAACGTAGCTAATCTACCAGCCTTTCATTAGCTACCTAAGCGATGACTACCCAAAGACGATATGCAGAAAGAAACTCTATTATTATGTACTAGCTTCCGCCCGCAGCTTCGCCCGCGTGGATTTCGGACTTAAAAAATGGAGCCGGTCGCTAATGTTCGAGAATGTTCGTTTTACGAAGCTACTCGCTAGGTGATTCGCTAGCCTCTAGGTGCCAAGCAAGCCGCTTGCCTGTGCGTTCGCGACCTTATATATATACAAAAATAATCCTTATAGCATGATTCAGTATTCACGCGTGATGGCTTATTATTAGCGTATTTCATGTATAACTTTGGTGTTTCTATACCGATTTCTTTGATTCTTTTTTATGGAATATTTAATAATGTAAACTTTTTTAATTAAGGATGACTGAGAATGTTATAAACGTAAGAGTAGACAAATATAATGAGAAAGCTTCAAACTACTAAGCTATCGGGAGTTACACGTGTTATTGTGAGTCAACCATAAAAGATAGACATATGCTGTCGTGGGATATTTTTTACATAATTTTAAGAAGAACATTTCCGTCATACATGATTTCTGTGTAGCTTTAACCATTAAGGTTGCACACGCGGCGGAAGCTTAAAAAATGGAGTAACTTCTCCCGTTTTCCCAACATTTCCCTTCACTGCTCTGTTCCTATTAATTGTAGCGTGATGAAAAGTATACTATAACCAGCACAGGAGTATGAAAAATAATTGTACCAAGTTTCGTTAAAATCCGTCGAGTAGTTTTTGTTTCTATAACGGTTATACAGACAGACAGACAAAAATTTAACTAATTGCATTTTTGGTATCAGTATCGATCCCTAATCACCCCCTGATAGTTATTTTGGAAATATATTTCATGTACAGAATTGACCTCTCTACAGATTTATTATAAGTATAGATTAATAGCTGACCTGACAGACGTTGTCCCGTCTTAACTATGAATTTGCAGCGCGCATTCTTTCAAACGCTGACAGTTATTTCAAACAATTGACAGTTATATAAAATTAATATTTTCGTTAACTTTTCTAATTTTTCGCGCTATTTTTATTTCATAAGAACCTTCTCCTGACAATAACAAACATAACAAAAAAATAAGTAGTGAAATCGGTCCAGCCGTTCACGCGTGATGGCGTGACCAAGGGAAATAGGGATTGTATATTATGTTAGTATTTGAAGAAACAACTATATACTAGAATAATTAATTGTATCTATAACTCGTTCCTCCCAGATGTTCTGTAAGGGACAGCCATGACGCTCGGCAATCATTTTGATAATGCTGTTAGAGCTGCCTAACGCCAGCCTTGTTTAATTTAACAAATGGTGCCTTTTTCAACGGAGTTCAGTGATACAGCGAGGCAACTAGGATGTTTTCCATTTAATGAAAACGATAGCTACCTGCTTTCCGATAGCCGCAAAGTGAATGGATGTACAGTTAATGACAAAAATAGCGAACAAATTCAATTTTTTAACAATTTTTTTTTTCATTGATATCAACTAAAAGCGTATAATTTAATCAAATTATGATATTAGCTGACTGACAATACTTAAAATTAATTAGAATCAGGAGTTTATTATTTTTTATTATCAAATAAGTAAGTATTAAATTATGAATGATTAAAACTTCTCGATTCCTACTTATGATCTGTAACCAATTGATAAGGTTGCAAATTATTCTATTTTTTGTTAATCTGAATCATTTTTTAACATGATTTGGATTAATATAAAACTGGTTTATTCACGTACATTTTTATAATCAGCCCATGACTATAATAAGTTAAAAAATAAATGACCTGGTGAATATTCAGTTATGGTAGCGACTGTACTTTTATATTCTTCCCAACACCTGCAAATGCAGTGTAAAGTCCTCCGCTATTCATAGTAATTAATTAAACATTATATAGCTATGTTTTTGACGTCATGTTAAAATATTGGTGACGTGCTTTTAAAGTATTTGTCGGACCACCAGTAAAAATGATTTAGTTGATTGTTTTGTAGTTGTTTCGCTTTAAAACCTTTTAATTTAAAATTTGTTTTTTTGTTGTATTGTTGTTTTAAAATTACAAACGAACATGGGTTATTTATTTTGGCCCGTTTTAATGTATCCAACAAAGATACAAATAATTTTGTTTCTCTTTCTACCTTTAGCAGTGTTTTTACTCATAGTGCGCTATCACTTACCTTCCAAAGTATTTTTTAAATTGATTTTTTTAACAAATTACTGGTACTGCGCCTTACGAGAATAACATTTAGGTTAATATAAAAAAAAATAACGTTACCTTTCATTTCGTTGATATAATCGAAAAAAATGGGATCTCATTTTAGGTAGTATCCTAAGAGATACGTCCAGACGCCGTGGTCCTAAACTGATTTGCATAATGGCCCGCGTAGAAGATAGATGGGGTATTTCAACATCCACCCAACATATTGAAGGCACGGATGAAGAAAAATTGCTCCGGCATCTCGCACTGAAAACTGGATCCCTTAATTTACATTTGCGGTGCTATTTTGAATTTTAATCCTGTAGGGTAGAGTTCACAATGGGGTAGCTGGTCATGAGTACTGAAGTAGCAGGCGCGAATGAGGGTTAACAAATATGTTAGGGGCATGCGGAATTTATGATCGAAGTAGAATTTTTCAACGATACTATTGCTGTGCGTTTTGAAACACCTGTGAAATGACATGAATATATATATGGCGATTTAGTTATAAATATATTTTTTTTACGGTAAATCCGGCAAATTTTCAAAGAGAATGTGAAAAGTCTATTATTGAAATATTCTTAAATTCTAACGTACCAGTCTTTTTAATTATGTGGATACATCTTTATAATGCGAGTATATAGTTATTACTTCTACCCCAACTACTAAGTTCTTATTTAGTAGTTGGGGTAGAGAAAGTAGTACAACTGTCTTTAATAGTATTTAAGTTCTATAAGCAGTCATATAACTTATTTAACCACAAAAGTGTATTATCACAATTAATTTATGAACAAAGTTTTGATGAAGGATGCATTAAATGTACCAGTAATTAGATAACTTTATATTCATATTTCATACTAAAAGGGTAGATTTGGAGTTCACTAAAATGAACGTACCCTATGACTCTCTTGGGGTATAATATTATGTATGCCATTAAGTAAAAGGACATGAAAATATATGAAAACATTTAAATTAGGTTGGTGATTTTTATTTACATGTTTTATTTCTATCTTAATAGATAAATAAGTGCTTGGTAGGTCTGTTATGGAAAAATAAATTTGCCAGGTAATTATGCTTCGTCTATTCCTATAGGAAATGATACAAGCACTGGTTTGTATGTCATTTTAAGTGAGAATGTGTATTTCACCTTCGGCAAAATCTTTTCAAACCATTTATTTATAGTTTAATTAAACCCAATACATTATGTAATGTCAATCTTATGTCGTTCATATAACCCAATTTAAGGAGAAACCCTAAAAACACATAAAAGTTCATTACATCGCCCAAAGGGTAGATGTCATCTCAACAATATTAGTATCTTTGTATTTACTAGACCACGCCTTTTACACCCTCGTAAAAATATTCATTTCGAGAATATTAAACAGGCAGGTTGTACCAAGCGTTGTTAACGAGTGCTTTTATGTTTAATTTATTTGGTTTCTAGTTTATGACATGTGAAGTTTGGCCCCGGTGTTACTAATTAGCAGATACAAAGTAAGAGGAATTGATTTAATTTGCACATGACACAGATTTGGTAATGACAGACTACTTTTTATTCTTTAAATGGTCACAAAATTGTCAACATATATTTGGCTTAAAATTAATGGTACTAGTGTTTCATGATTGGGATGTTAGATGGGGTGAGATTGATATAAAAATATAGGTTTTGGTGTACATAATCTAAGAGAAATTTAGGTTAAGAGGTTTCTTATGTCTTATAGATAAATTCTCGGAGGCGGGGTTCCGCTATTTGCTACGTAGCTCATCCCCTTTCCGATATTGTGTCGATACAGGTTTGAGTGTGGGAAATCAAATTTTAAGTACAAAACTATAGACTAGTAGGTGTTGCTTGCAATTTCGCCAGCACAAAAAGCCTTTACTACTACAATACTCCCTAAAACACACTGTAGCGATTAATAGGGCCACCTATACGACGTCAACGCCATCTGTATAAAAGTACGATAATTTTCGATGGAAACAAAATACCGTGATAAAAGTAGGCATTGTGTTTACTGTTAAATCCAAGACATGGTCTAATCTCATTCTATATTTCATAGAAATTATTTTAGTTATCTTTTTTCTTTCAATACAAACATCCGAGCATTTTCATAAACTTACGCAATAATATTAATAAGATAAGATTAACTATTCCTCGTAACCGAATTCCAGTGCCACCAGCCGCCTAAAATGTATTATTGCTTTTATTACGTTTACGCTAATATCTTTGACATCATTTCTTTTTCACTTCACGAAATGTCTTTTCGGCAGACACTCGACGTTCGTGTGTTCTTTTCATTTACTTTTTCGTAGTCGATATTTTTTTCGACTGACGCGTGCTTCACTAACGATAATGCTACTTTTTATACTTCAGTATGGGTTTTTCGCTTTTATTTCTAAGATAGAAAGACATATATACGCTTAACTATAAATGGTCTTTATTATAATATTATTAAGGAGATTATTGACGTGTTAAATAAAATGATGTTATTTAATCCGTCACTTCTATTTCTATGTATTTAAATATTAATTTTGTATGTCAGGCTATTTTGCCCGCATATTCTAAATATATCTTAAAACAAGAAACGATTGTTAAATACCGTAAGTTTATTAATCATACATAATCCGGCTTAGCCTATAAGCGCGTCTAAACATTTAGTCCGACCAATTAATTTCAAGTAAATGTGTGCTGAAGCTGTTTGGAAGCTTAAGCGAAGATTAATCGGTGATGGAGGCGGAAAACTTCGTACATTTATATTAAAAAGTCTGGAATCCCTGGAATATTTATTACGCTGTAAACAAGGAACATTACCTGACGTAAAATACTTTTATACGTGGTGACTGGTCTTGAAAAATCCGATAAATTCCTTAAAGTTAATGAAGCAAACAGCGGCGATAGCCTAGTTGGTTGTGAAACGGACTGCCGAGACGAATGTCCGCAAGTTCAAATCCCAAAGGCAGACATCTCTGACTTTTATTAAATTCTGTGTATATTCTTTGTGAATTATCACTTGCTTTAATGGTGAAGGAAAACATCGTGAGGAAACCTGCATAACTGAGAAGTTCTCTTTAGGAATTTTGAGGGTATGTGAAGTCTGCCAATCCGCACTAGGCCCGCGTGGTGGACTAAGGCTTAATCCCTCTCAGTAGTAGAGGAGGCCCGTGCCCAGCAGTGGCACAATATATACAGGGCTGATATCTTTTTTTATATATATAATGAACCAAAGAATGACTTACTCTGCCTACTTCTGAAAGTAAACGCGTGATATATGTAGATGTAAGACAACAGTGTTAATATTAATCAATCGGTATGAACTCATGCATTCCTGGAATAAATATAGAATTCAATTAATTCTCGAGCCGTCGATCCGGGATCCAATACAAGTTTAAATCGAACTCGACATGTCACTCTACCGGACAGTATCGGGTTTAAATATTAAATGAGGGAAACCAGGACAGTCAGAAACTTTAACACATTGCGGCTGCCTGTGCATTTTAAATGTTACAAGAACTTAAGGTTATAGCTTAAGGTCCATTTTTCATACATTTTGTTTCACCTTTAATCTGGGTAACTAAACAAGTATTGACAAGTAAAGAATTTAAATTTCGTCGTATTAAATTTTAAAGGCCGAAATATCCATGCATATTAATTATTTTTACGTTTTTCTTTCAACTGCGAGAACTAATCACTAACTAGACGTGAATTTAAATTCTTTACTTGTCAATACTTGTTTAGTTACCCAGATTAAAGGTGAAACAAAATGTATGAAAAATGGACCTTACCTAAGCTATAACCCTAAGTATGTAATTTAGACCGATGAGTGACTAATATAGTTTAAATTTAAATAATTTGTCTATTGTAAGTACATACATAACATACATAACATCACGCATTTATCCCCGAAGGGGTATGCAGAGGCGCAACTAGGGCACCCACTTTTCGCCAAGTATGTTCCGTCCCATGATGTGATAGGGGGCGAGCCTATCGCTATATCGGGCACAATTTCCAGACTCCGGGCTGATACTGAGCAGAAAAAACCCAAATATCACTTTTCCCGACCCGAAACCCAAGATCTCAGAACGCTATTGTACGGGCATGCAATACAACTACGCCACCGAGGCAGTCATTGTCAGTATTGTAAGTAAATTTTATTAAATACTAGCTTTGCGAACTTCGTACCGCCTGACAGTCGATTCTTTAATTATGTTTTTTAATACTTATTCTGCTATTCGGGACACCGGGTCAGCTAGTAAGATAAAAAAAAAAGTTGTTAAGTCAACAATTACATTATGTCAAAAAATAAAAATTATAAAACACATAAAATTCTTTCCATCGCTCCATCTAACGTCACTCAATTATTTTGCCTTCCCGGAACCCCTCCACTAACACATAAACTTTATGGTATGGTATTAAAGTTCAAATCGACTTTTAAGTATTATTATGAATCTTTTGTATGGGAATATAGAAAGGTGATGTTTTTAGACGTTTTTAGGCAATTTTTAAAAATTTTCTCTTCGTATGAACCATCCTCGTACTTCAATGAATGTTAAAAAAAAATTAGCGAAATAGATTCAACTGCTCTCGATTTTTATATCATAGATTTGTCAAGAAGATTGCATATATATTTATTATACTGTATTTTATTTGAGAATTTCTTGTGCTTGCGGCACAGCCAGCGTGAATACGATTTATCGGAATGAAAGTACGAGATTCATTCAAAATGGACTGCCTCGGTGTCATAGTTATCTTAAAATACGA